>NC_066514.1:11973164-11998164 GCF_024679095.1 Eriocheir sinensis | reverse complement strand
ATCCTCAACAGTAACTTCGCATCCGTATTCACAGTCGAGAACATCGAAACCATGCCCGAGAACCCTGACCCGCCGAGGGGAATCACGCCCCTGAAAATTGACTCAATATGCGACCAAGAAGTGAAAGAGTATTTGGATAAAATCGACACGAACAAGTCAACAGGACCTGACGGTTTGTCCCCGCGGTTATTAAAAGAGCTTAAACAAGAAATACTTCAGCCACTCACTAACATATTCAACCAGTCTGTTCAATTGAAAAAGGTCCCGGAAGACTGGAAGATGGCGAACGTAACACCAATTTTCAAAAAAGGAGACAAAAGCGTTGCATTAAACTACAGGCCCATAAGTTTGACATCAGTGGCAGGAAAAATACTCGAAAAGATTATTAGAGACAAACTTGTTAAGTTTCTAGAAGACAATAATGTAATCTCCGACACCCAGCATGGCTTCAGAAACAAGCGCTCCTGCCTAACGAATTTATTAGACTTCTTCCAAGGTATATATAAGAACTGGGATGCCCACATCCCCAGTGATGTTATATACCTGGACTTTCAGAAAGCCTTCGACAAGGTACCGCACGAGCGACTCCTTAAGAAACTGCACTCGGCGGGCATTGGAGCCAATCTGATCGCGTGGATAAGAGATTGGCTCACCGACAGAAAACAACGAGTACTACTCAACGGACAGCCTTCCGATTGGCTTCCAGTCACTAGTGGAGTGCCTCAAGGGTCAGTGCTGGGACCCATTCTCTTCATCATATATATCAACGACCTCGAATCAGGATTGAAATCCACAATATCGAAATTTGCTGATGACACTAAGGTGGGGGGAAAGGCCCTCACAAAGACCGACTGCGAAATCATTCAGAAAGACCTCAATCACATTATCGAATGGTCGGAAAAATGGCAAATGTCCTTTAATATTGACAAATGCAAAGTCATGCACATTGGGTCCAGAAATAGTAACCACACATACATCATGAATGGGAGACCTCTGCAAGCGATGCAGGAGGAAAAGGATCTTGGAGTCACTATCAGCAGTGACCTGAAACACGCGAATCACTGTAAAAAAGCATACAACACAGCCAACACTATGCTCGGGTTCATAGCGAGGAACTTCGAGTGTAAAACGCCAGACGTGATGCTATCCTTATATAATTCCATGGTAAGACCGCACCTAGAGTATGCAGTACAGTTCTGGTCTCCTAATTACAGAAAGGACATTGATTTACTGGAAAGGATTCAACGACGCGCCACGAAAATGATACCAACCTTAAGGGCTTAACCGTACGAGGAACGACTCAAGCGACTCAATCTCTTTACATTAGAGAAAAGACGCCTACGAGGAGATATGATTCAAGTCTTCAAGTATCTGAAAAAATTCAACAACGTCGATTACTCCAATTTCTTTGAATTGCAAACCAACCTAAGAACTAGAAATAACGGTTTACCCATTCAGTCTAGTCGATGTAACACAGACATCGGAAGGAGTTTCTTTTCAAACCGAGTCATCCGTCACTGGAACAATCTTCCTTCAGAAGTAGTAAATGCGAATACTATCAACTCCTTCAAATATATCATCGACCGTCACTTCGCTGCGTCGGGAGTAAACTGAATATTGAGTTGCTTTCATCTGCTCCTCAATATCGAGGTGCTTTCATCTGCTCCTCAATGTCGAGGTGCTTTCATCTGCTCCCCAGGCCCCAGGCTGTCGATTAAATCACCAAAGCGGGCAACCTCGTAATGAGCCAATAGGCTTTCTGTTGCCTGCGTTTCCATGTTTCCATGTTTCCATGTGTAGTAGGATTGTGAGTGGGACAGGATAGTGATTATTTGTTTGCGATGTTAAGCAGAGATGGAAACCACTGCGTGTGGTAAGATTTGGTGTTTCCGTGAATTGCAGTAAATTATACTATAGGATGAGTTATTAGGATTTGTGAGGAGAGTACTTAATTATTGTGATGTAAGCAGAGATATACAAACCACTGCTTGTGGAATGATGAGTGTTATTATTATTGGCAACAATTGAGCACATATTATGGTATTATGTTTAAGACTTGTCGTTTGTCATATGCTGTATCCATCGCTGAATATGCCAGAGTGGTATGATCGTCTAAGCACAGAATATTGCGTAAGGCAACTATTTTCATTTAATTTTAAATAAATGTATATTATATTTTTCCCTTGTTTATCCTCGAACACTAGTCTCCAATAACAACCTAAGCCGGATCACGCTACCAGGGATACGGGATGGTGAGATCATTTATGAAGTAATTAATGAGTGATAAAAGAGTTGTTTTAATACAAGTTGATGCAAATCAAATAAAATGTAAGGATTAAATACAAGAAAAGAAGGGTCCAAAACTGGCGGCAGCGGTATAGGGATAGACAGGAGCGTGTGTTTATTACAGTGTTTTCCTTAAATTAACTACGTTTAATGAGAAAAGGGTTCCTACTCTCACCATGTTTAGTTCGTTTTAGCAGCGGTAGTGATAGCGATGATATAAGTACTTGTTCTTCCGGAGAGTTAGACTCAGAGTCAGACAACATGCCGGACGAAACTGGTCGGAAACGGTGTACCGGATCCTGAGCAAAGTACTTGTGAAGTCAGTGACCAAAACAAGTCTACTACAATAGATAAAACAGATCTAGCCTCTAGCAGTTCCCTTGATTCGAGGAACAACTAATGCAAAGTCACAGGATTAAAATATTATATGGGAGGTCGGAGCAAGGACCCAAACAACCCTACATTTTCCTGTACTACTAGTGTAAGGCAGTGGATTAAAGATATAGATTCACGGACTGCTGATAACTGGACTGATCAAGGAAGGATACAGTTAGCAAAACAACACTCATTAGGCCCTGTCTTTCAAATGATTTCCACTACAATTGAGACGGACGGTTATGACTGGAACAAGGTTAAACAGCAACTGTTAGAAATATTTCCTGATGATAAAAGCTATTATGAGAGGAAAGAAGACCTAGCCAGAGCAAGGCGTGATTCTGGGGAAACAATACCTGCATTTTGAGTAAGGCAACATGAGGCAACCTGTTCATTTAAAAAAATGAGGCCAGAAAATAAAATGTCATTACAGGAAGACAAAGTAACTGCTGTTTCGACGGCCCTAAAAAAAACCTTTAAATCATATTTAAGTGATGATGACATGAAAGATCCTTCAGCAGTGTACAAAAAGGCCCTAAACTTCGTGAAAAACCATCCACAGCTGAAACCAACATGCAGTGATCTCATGAAAGAGACTTGTCAACCCGTAGCGATGGTGACTGGCCAAAAATCTCAGCACTCTAGGCAAGCTAGGAAGGAGGAGCAAAGACGCCCCCCAAATAATTATATAGTATGCTTTCGTTGTGAAAAGGTAGGACACTAAGTCTTGCTGGGTAGAAATTTGCAGAAACTGTGGCATGACTGGGCATTCTACTGCCCATTGCCGGCATTTTCTGAGAGGAAGAGGAGGACAAGGCAGGTACCCACCTCATGGTAACTCCTATAAACAAACAAACAAAAAAAAAAAAGCCAACTTTCGGTAGAAATAACAGAAAATGAACGGAGAACGAACAAGGGAGTAACCAGATCACTAACAAACAATGAAAATAAGGCTATAATCAACATAACTCAGAGTAATCTTGGTAGCCAGATCGCACTAAACTTACAGGTACAAGAACACGATAAAACATATATTCAAAGGTGGTCGCTCTCCTAGATACAGGAGCGTGTGCGAGTTTTATAACTGATGAATTTATTCAAGAGTTAGGACTCGCAATAAATGAAAGTGAAGCGAAACCCGTAAATATTGTCTGGGAGCAAGGACACCATATTGAAAATGAAGGTGTAGCAGCCACCGCTCAAGCAGTCGCGTGCTCTCTTCCAGTGAAAACAGAAAATGGGGCGTTGCAGTATAGACTCATTGTTCATTCTTATTTTGTGTCAATGTTTTCGTTCGTGCTCCCGTCTCGCTGTTTCTTGTGCGTCTAATTGTTTATCTCTTGTTACTTGTTTACCTTTGACTGTCCGTCCACGTTCTCTTGTTGTCCACCGTTACACATTGTTCCACACATACACCAACACTTAAATGTTAACCTACACAAACAACATTCACACAAACGCATACACAAACAAACACCTATCATATGTGTTGTCCTTGTGATGATGAGGTGTGTAAGTTCTGTCCAATAAAGTAACCCTGGCGGATATGACTTTCTCTATCCGTGAACCGATTAGCACTTAGAACACTCGCTACCACCAACAATTGGTGACCCCGGAGTGTTGCTATGGTTCAAGGTGGCTTATAGCCGGTGCCGTTTTAAGGGCACTCTCTCCTAGAGTGGAGGACCTGGGCAGGGTAACTTGTCCATTCGTCCGCCCTCTCCTGGGGCAAAAATCCTCACCTCCATTCGGGGTTCGTGGGGCTGAGCACTCAGGTCGGGAGAAACATTACGCCATAGGCGTAGTTGCCACCTTCAGGGTTTTCCCCCGCCCTCCCCTAGGCGCCTTCTGCGCCTTCCCCAGGCACCCTCTGTGCCTCCTCCAGGCACCCTCTGTGCCTCCTCCAGGCACCCTCTGTGCCTCCTCCAGGCACCCTCTGTGCCTCCTCCAGGCACCCTCTGTGCCTCCTCCAGGCACCCTCTGTGCCTCCCCCAGGCACCCTCTGTGCCTCCCCCAGGCACCCTCTGTGCGCCTCTTCCAGGCACCCTCTGTGCGCCTCTTCCAGGCACCCTCTGTGCGCCTCTTCCAGGCACCCTCTGTGCGCCTCTTCCAGGCACCCTCTGTGCGCCTCTTCCAGGCTCCCTCTGTGCGCCTCTTCTAGGCTCCCTCTGTGCGCCTCCTCCAGGCATCTTCAGCGCCCTTCAGGCATCTTTTGTGCCCCATGGTGCTTCTCCCGGCGCTCACCCACCCACCCCCACCCCTCCTCCTTCCTGCCTTTCCGCTGGTCCGGCGACTGAGACACGCACATCGTGTGACACGCTACACAGACTCAGTGAACACTCAAACACAGTGCTACACATTACTGAGACACAGTGCCACACACTCAGTGTACACGCCACACACAGACTCGGTGTACACGCCATACAGACTCAGTGTATACGCCGCCACACACCACACAGACTCAGAGAGACACGCAAACACAGTGTGACACCCCACTGGGATTACTAGCTGCCCCCTGGATTAACCACCGCCTCCTGGATCTACCACCGCCGTCTTGGATTATCCTACACTTGTGGATCCTTGTGTATAATGCAGTGTGTCCAGCAACAGTTAAGTGCAGCACGTCCCCAGCAACAGTTAGTGTCACAGTGTTACCCACTAAGCGTACAGTGTTGTGTTACAGTGCCTTTTTGAACGCTGGTTCACTCCCCGAGCCACAGAGGCCCCTGGCACGTGTCAGCGCCTACAGTACACGCAGTTCGTTTTACTCTCACGGACTGCCGCGGCTCCTGGCACATGCTAGCGCCCCTAACTTTTCAACTCGCTGTGGCCCCCGGCTCGCTGGCATCTAGCGCCTTCCCACGCAGTCGTTCGACGCACTCACGACTGCCGCGGCTCCTGGCATATGCGCCCCTCAATTCTCAACCGGCTGTGGTCCCTGGCACGCTGGCATCTAGCGCCTTACCACGCAGTCATTCGACGCCCTCACGGACTGCCGAGGCCCCTGACACGCTGGCAGCTGGCGCCTTTAATACACGCAGTCGTTCTAGTCTCACCGACTGCCGAGGCCCCTGACACGCTGTCAGCTAGCGCCTTCACACGCAGTTCCCTCGACGCACTCTTTGACTGCCGTGGCCCCCGGCGCGTTTACGCCACTGCCTATTGCCCATCTCCACGCCGCTCGACTTCACCATACCTGACGACGACATGCAACTCTTCCTCTACTACGGCGGTGTCCTTCAGAGCACCACTCTTCTGCTCAGGACCCGTCTACGTGGTTCGCGATTCGGGAGTGCGGATTCAAGCCTTCCAGGATCTATTAAACAGCCAACCACTCAACTCACCGCAGCCCACCTTACGCAGCCCACCTTACGCAGCCCACCTCATGCAGCCCACCTCACGCTGCTCAACTCCTCGCTGCTCAACCCCTCGCTGCTCAACTCATCGCTGCTCAACACTTCAGCTCGACTTACCGTAGCTGTCCTCACTGCGCTACTCATCTCAGCTCGACTCACCGTAGCTGTCTCCTACGCGCTACTCACTCCAGCTCGACTCACCGTAGCTGTTGTCACCGCATTACTCACTCCAGCTCGACTCACCGTAGCTGTTGTCACCGCATTACTCACTCCAGCTCGACTCACCGTAGCTGTTGTCACTGCATTACTCACTCCAGCTCGACTTACTGTAGCTGTTGTCACTGCACTACTCACTCCAGCTCGACTCACCGTAGCTGTTGTCACCGCACTACTCGCTCCAGCTCGACTTACTGTAGCTGTTGTCACTGCACTACTCACCTCAGCTCGACTCACCGTAGCTGAACACTACTCAACGCAACTCTACTCAGCGCAACTCACCGCGCAACACTACACACCGCAACGCATCAAAGTCTGCCACAGCGCCCCCGCACCTGGGAAGATTTCGTTCCTCGTTCCTCGTCACTGGGGGGGAGTACTTGTAGCAGCCACCGCTCAAGCAGTCGCGTGCTCTCTTCCAGTGAAAACAGAAAATGGGGCGTTGCAGTATAGACTCATTGTTCATTCTTATTTTGTGTCAATGTTTTCGTTCGTGCTCCCGTCTCGCTGTTTCTTGTGCGTCTAATTGTTTATCTCTTGTTACTTGTTTACCTTTGACTGTCCGTCCACGTTCTCTTGTTGTCCACCGTTACACATTGTTCCACACATACACCAACACTTAAATGTTAACCTACACAAACAACATTCACACAAACGCATACACAAACAAACACCTATCATATGTGTTGTCCTTGTGATGATGAGGTGTGTAAGTTCTGTCCAATAAAGTAACCCTGGCGGATATGACTTTCTCTATCCGTGAACCGATTAGCACTTAGAACACTCGCTACCACCAACAAAGGTAGGAGACAGGTTAACCTTAAATTTGGAAGGAGAATTAGCTTACAAGATCTAATAATAACACGCAATGTAGATTTACCGACTCCTATTTTGTTGGGTACTGATTTCATGTTGCAACATGAAATTACTCTAAAAACGTTGCAACCACATGAAGAACAAGGGAAATGAGGCTGGAAACTGATGATAGAAGGGGAAACTATACCACTACATCACATTGAGCCCTCAGTTGAATGTAGATGAAAATGAAGAAAGGTTCACTGAAAGCAAGGCCGTACGTTGCTAATCAGTTGAACCTTTGCAACTGCATGCATCTGTTGCAGGTTGCATAACGCTAGTGACGCAACTACAGGCAACTGAAGCTTTATTTGAGCCTTGCGTTAGTACTTCTCAGGCTAGAGTCTAGTGCTCAGGGATACTTAAGTTGACCCCTTCACCTGGCAATCAAAGATCTTATGTCACTGTGCCGTATTTGAATGTTGAAAGTGAAAGTATAGAGATAGATGATAATACAACGTTAGGATTTGTGAAGCCTGTCACTCAGGAGCAATACGCTGATCTGCCACAAGTATCTAGTGTACAGACCGTTGACACAGTTAAGACAGACTTGAAGCCCGCAGAGCTTGAAGCAAGGAAGAACAGCCTCAATCAAATTGCTGACGCTAAATTCCCAAGTGAAGAGAGGGAAAATCAGGTCTTAAAGTCCTTAATAAATAAATATATAACAGTGTTTTCCTCAGAACAAGAGCCATTAACAGTAACGCCCTATTTTCTAAGCACCATCAAGCAAAACACAGATGAAGTAGTGTACAGTCGTCCCTATAACATTCTTATCATTTATCATGGCAGAGTAAATGAACAACTTATATCGCTCCAGCAACAGGGTGTGATTCGCCCTTCGCAATCACCCTATAATGACCAACTTACCTCAGTGCCAAAAAAAGGAGGACTACGACTTTGTCTGGACTTCCGGGCAATTAACAAGACACTACGGGACGACCGATACCCACTCCCTAATATAACTATCATACTCAGGCAATTGGGAGATAGTAAGCTTTTTTCATGCCTAGACTTGAAAACAGGGTTACCCTCAAATCCCCCTAGATGAAATTAGCAGAAAGAAGACGGTATTTTCTTCTCCAGCAGGACATTGGGAATTTACTTCCCTCCCCTTTGGCCTTAAAACAGCCCCGTCCTGCTTCCAGAAAATAATAAACACTGTCCTTATATGACTATTAGGAAACAAGGTTCAGGTGTACTTTGATGACATAATTATCCTGGGCGATACATTTTCTAATGATGTAGATAACTTAGAACAAATTATGGAACGCTTAAAGGAAGTCAAACTGACTATTAAGATGGAGAAGTGTAACTTTTTTAACCCGTGGGCCTCGGCTATGGGAAAGCCGAGAAGTGGCCGAGAAACGGCAACATTATACTGCATTTTGAGACTAAGAAAAGTGCATGGAACGTATATCAGAGCACTCCTCTCATAACCATAAAGCCGTTAAAATAATTAATTGTGCTCAATCTCCATTCATTTGGGGTGGTGTTTCTTACAAAATAAACAGTCCCGTGACACGTGGCATTTAGCCGAGAGTCGCTTGTTGTCTACTCTAGAGATTTTGACAAGTGATTACTGCATGAATAGCTAATTCAATCTGCCATGACCTTACAGCACCACCTATGACAAATAAGCCCACCTCAAGATCAATCACCTACCACAATGATCCAGGGCATGCATGGTGGGTTGCTCTATGCCGCCATCGCCTATAATTAACTCAAATTAGGCGTTCTGAGCCGAGCCCCAAACTGGGTCCGCCCTTTCAGCGGACCGACTTGCGGGAGCCCAAAAATGGGTCCGTCGACGCTGCCGGGTTAAGGACAAAGTAGGTTACCTGGGCCATGTCATCAACTCAGAGGGAATAAGACCTCAATCTTGCAAGCTGGAGGCCATACAAAACATCCCGGCCCCCAAACTGTTCATGATTTACAGTCATTTCTTTGATTAACTAATTATTATCGCAAATTTATTGCAAATTATCCACAAAGTATTGCTCCCCTTCTAAAGATTAACAAAGGGAAGAAAGGTACACTCAAGAAAAAAAATAAAACTCCACTCATATGGACAGATGAAGCAAAAACTGCGTTCTCAACCCTTAAGGACAGAATGCTTGACACAGTCATTCAAAAATTCCATGACTTTAACAAACCTTTCGTGCTCACTAATAATAAACTAAGACCTATTTCCTAATAATAAACAAAGACCTATTTCCTTTTTTTAGTAGGAAATTGAACACGGCAGAACAGCGGTACAGTACAGCTGAACGAGAGGCTTTAGCTGTAATATATGGGTTGCAAGTGAACCGCCCATTAATACTGGGTTACCCTATTGAGATCCACACGGATCACAGACCTTTAGTCTGGTTGTTACAGGTAGCTAGTCCCAACGGCAGGATAGCTAGATGGCAGACTCTCATGAGTGAGTATGATTTCACAATCAATCATTTGCCTGGCAAGGAAAATATAGTTGCAGATTTTTTATCAAGGATGAAGGCTCAACAGGACACTGGGATTAAATTAGAAGATCCGCGCGATAATGTTTGTGGATGGGGAACAACAAATATCGTGGAACACGTGGATAAGGAGGGGCAAGGTATTGCACTAGTGCAGAAAAAGAAAAAAGGCGCCAAATGATATGGAATCGAAATGTATTAAATGTATGGACATGAATTGTGAGTGTATTGTCCATACATTTGACTGGAGTATTCAGGATATTAGTGAGCTGCAAGATATATATGTTGCCAGCATATAGAATGATAAAAAAATATGATAAAAGAAGGGTGCCACATGAATGAGATTGAGCAGACTCAGAGATAAAAGGCATAATATGAAGATGCCCCTGTCAGAGTTGCAGGTGGAACACGATGTGTTATATCGTATTATAGTGAATCCGTACCGAGAAGCCACTAACGTGGTGGTTCTACCCCCCAAATATTTCCAAAAAGCGATAACTCTGGCTCATTCGTCGCCAACTGCAGGGCACGGAGGAACCAAAGTTACGTTATCTCGGTGTAGAAAGTTTGCTTTCTGGCCTGGAATGAAACGGGATTTAGAAAATTATGTAAGGAAGTGCGTCATGGTAGTCGTTTTAAAAGTGAGTTGGGAACTTGCACCCTGCTCCTTCGCGGCATTATCCGGACGTCACCGCTCCTTTTGAGAGAATACACATGGACCTTGTTGGTCCCATGGGTGTATCGGACAATGGGGTTCGATACGTAATGCCCATAGTTGATGTTTTTAAAAGGTATTTGATTACAGTACCCTTACGGAGTAAGCAAGCCCGCGAAATGGCAAGGCCGTTGTACGTGGATGTTGTTTATGTACACGGTGTTCCTCAGACAGTTGTTACAGATCAAGGTTCAGAGTTCGTTAATTCCGTGATGCAGGAAATAAATGTGAAGCTACCTATGCGACACGCGAAAATAACGGCTTACCATATAGGTGGAAATGTAATAATAAAGCGCGCAAATTATACCGTTGTTAACATTTTGAGGACAACTCTAGGAAATGTGTCCGTTTGGGATATAATGTTGCTTACTTGCAGCCACCCTGGCCTATAATGCTTCGAATCATCGCACTATAAAGGAGTCCCCTTTTTAGAGAGAGAGAGAGAGAGAGAGTTTATTTTAAAATCCTCGTATGCCGTACACTATGCTAGAAGAAAAAATCAGCAGCCCTGGTATGATTTTGACTCCTATAAAGAGGAAATGGCTGAAATTGCAAGGAAAGTTTACATTGAAGATGATAAAGAAGAAATGGAAAAGTACTACAAACCTACGAAACTCAAATCTATCAGCGTTGGCGACAGAGTGTTCTTCAAACATACACCAAAAAAATAAAAAAAAGTTGCAACCTATTTTTGATGGACCCTACAGGGTAATAGAGAAGATCAGTGACGCGTTGGTAAAAATTAGGAACCTCCGGACTAGTCAGATTTCAACGGTCCACACAGATAGAGTAAAAGTCCTTCATGAAGACTGCATCGATGTGCAGCAACAATGACCAACGGTTAGGCGAGCATACCCTTTAAATCAGAAAACAGACACTGAAATATTTTCTGCATTGTCCTGGTACTAAGACTAATTCTACCGAAAATGATAACTCCTAGCGTAGAAGTGACTGCTACTCATGACATATTAAATAATGTTCGTTCTACAACAGCAATAAACAGTTGATTCACAGGCCCTACCTTCTCAGGATACTCCTCAAACTTACAGAGCCACGTCGGCATGATAAATCCTTCGCTCTTCGACGATACAGGAGTTGCCTAATGTAGTGTCAAAGCCAATACGATATAAAACTGGAATAATCTATAAGGATGAAAGTGCAATAATTAAGCGCAAATATGACGAAGTAAACCACAGATTTATTTGGCTCTTTCGATGGACGACTCAATAACACAACAGGAGTCCCCAACACGTGCTGGCCTAAGTTTCACACCAACATACTATATATCTATCTATCTATCTATCTATCTATCTATCTCTATATCTATCTCTATATCTATATCTATCTATCTATCTATCTATCTCTATATATATATATATATATATATATATATATATATATATATATATATATATATATATATATATATATATATATATATATATATAGTTCTCACAGACAGAGAGTATAGTACCGTTTATCCTCACATAAGATGTTTAGCTGCATTATATAAAGCACGGAATTTAACTGCTTCTTTAGCTTGACATGTTATTCAAATGTCACCTGAGTACCCAGCTGTAATAGCAATAAAAGACACTCTTTAATTTTGAAAATGAATTCAGTTCATTGTTGCATCATCTAATAAAATTTTTAGGCTATGTGATGACTACTAATCAAAACAAGCTGCATGCTTCTATGAATTATAAAAAAAAAACGAAAAATTATTATTTTTAAGGCTCATTGTCTAATAACCTATTTGGTACTGCGACCCAGGCTCAAGTTGACGCAATTCATGGAAAAAAAATAGAGTACTAGAGTCATTAACTGAGAATGGTTTCATTTAGGTAAATGTTTATTATGAAAAACTCAACATCGTTAAGTAATATGCATGCCATGCAATCTGCCTTTAACAGGCTATATTCAGCTGTAGATGTATTGAACCAAGTTGTGCGCCAGTTTTCTATAGACTTTGGCATTAGGAAGAGAAAAAAAGCTCCTACAAGCATTGTTGAATTTTGACTTAGCATTGAGACACATACGTCCAAGTATACAAGGTTTAAAGTTGAGTCTGCAGGCTCCCCTGCAAACATACATAACTCCAACCATTATGTGAGACAAACAGTTGTTAAGTACATTAAAGGAAGCCTAGGTTCGGCCTCCAGACATATTGTGCCTTGCAGTTCCTGATTTTTTAGCTTTATATAGGGATGTAATAACTGTGTCCTCCAGGACAACGGCTTTGCACGATTCTCGTAATTTCTATGTCACCAAACCTTTACGAGGAGATCGCCTGACACCTTTGATGTCTTTCAAATCGACTCCCTTCCATTCTATGTGCAGAATGGCACTTGCCTTGATTCAAGATATATTGCCTTCAGTGAGAATAGGAAACTATATTTTCTGCTTTCTAGTATAGAACACTGTAACAAGAATAACCATATAACGCAGCCTCTTGTGAATCGGCTGCTTTCTTGAATCATGAGTCAGTCATCAACCTCTGCCACACAATAGTCTTGAAAATATTTCCCCCTATGTTTATAAAAGGTCCTGGTCTTATACATATATATATATATATATATATATATATATATATATATATATATATATATATATATATATATATATATATATATATATATATATATATATATATATATATATATATATATATACCAAGTGCTCGGAATGAGACCGAAAAATGTGTAATGGGTGTTTATCTGTTAAAGCTAACACATGAAAACTGACTTACCAGTTCCATTCCGATGATCTCGAAATTTCTACAGTTTTGTTTACACCCTTTTTCAACGGGAATACGTTTCAACGCATTTTTTCAAAACGAATTCCTATTGTACTATGTCTAACTTCCCCAAAAGTCGTAGAATGAGGTCAAAATAATTTAAATCAAAGAAAATAATGTCAAGAATATATTTTATTCCATAAATTTAAAGTTAACAAATTGTGAGCGGTGCATTCTAGCGGCTCACGGTGTTGTTGATTTACTGCGCTATGGCCGACGACTAGAAGAAGAAGAAGAAGAAGACTTCTGACGGTCATTATACTGACGGTCATAAATTCTGTTAGCTATGACGGTTAGTTATGGTCGACCATAAGCACTATGCAGAATACGGGCCTTGCAGGGCCCGTATTCTACATACCGTCATAACTTCTTCTGACGGCCATAGCAGAACAAAATGGCGCATTTCATACATACCTCCGTCAGAAACTCTTATGGTCGACCACAAACTCTTATGGACGACCATAAAATTGCGCGGGACGCTGAGGTCGGGTTCACCCTGCCATAACTCTGCTTATGACCGTCAGAAGCGTGTCAACATGGTAGCCCAACGTCAACACGCTCCCCAGCCTTTTCGAAGAAGGGACGTACTGAACGAGCTCAGCGATGCTGAGCTTATCAGGAGATACAGACTTGACAAGGAAGGTATTTTGTACGTCACTAATCTTGTGAGGGAAGCCTTATCAAGTGAAACCAAGAGGAGATGCCCACTCACCCCGGAGATGAAGGTGATCATCACACTGCGGTATCTTGCCACGGGAAAAATGCAAATGTGCAGCAGCGACGACCTCGGCCCATCACAACCCAGCATCAGCAGACCCATCACCCAGACCATTGACGCCCTTGCAAACGTTAATATTATCAAGCAGTTCATCACCCAACACCCAAGACGTTACTGAGGACAACAAGGCAGACTTCCTCAACATTGCAAATTTTCCCGGGGTTATTGGTGTCGTTGATGGGACACACGTAAGGATTGTGGCACCAAAGGAGGAGGAAGACGTGTTTGTCAACCGCAAGGGCTATCACAGTATTAATGTGCAGGTCATACTCGATGCCAACTATTGAATACTGGATATCCTAGCGAAGTGGCCTGGCTCAGTGCATGATGCACGTATTTTGAATGGCTGTGGAGTGGCAGAATTGTTCCAGAGAGGGCATGTGCCACCAGGTAGTCACTTGTTGGGAGACAGTGGCTATCCCAGCAAGCCATGGCTCCTGACACCCTACCTGCGACCTCTGCCTAGACCTCAGTCACGCTATAATAGGTGAGTAGATAGTCTTTATTTTTCTTTTGGATATCAGTATAGTTTCTTACAATAAACATGTTGAACGTGAGATCCGCAAAAAAAATTGTAGAGTTGACATGCCACGCACTACCAGGTGCAATTAGCAAACTGACTCAATCACAACATTTACCTATTATATACAGAGTTCGGATAATAGGTTAGGCTAAGTTTAGACTGATCGAAAAATACTAATTATTTGGGTTAATTTTAGAATAATAAAAAAAAATGAAAATAGTAAATTAATTGGGTTAATTTTAGAATAATAAAAAAATGAAAATAGTAAATTAATTGGGTTAATTTTAGAAAAAAAAAATGAAAATAGCAAATACAACAGGAAAAAACTCAACCTAACCTAGATTAACTGGCAACAAAAAAATACACATATTAGATCAGCTTAAATAATAATTAATGACGTTAATAATAAGTACATCAGATTTAAAGAAAATGATACACCTTTTCACCTTCAAATTTAAGGAAAAAGATCTTTAAATTAAAAAAAAAATGGCTGAAATCTGAAGAGTTGATTTTCCTAGTAAAAAAGTTGACCTTCAAATTTAAAAAAGTTAACTTTTAAATTAAAATACTTGACTTTCAAATTACAAAAGTTGACTCAAATAAAAAAAAATTCAATTTAAAATTTGTAATTAACCCGGTAGCAGTGACGGGACAAATTTGTGGCTTTACTGTGTAGCAGCGACGGGTCAAATTTGTGCCATGATATAAACCCCTCAAAACAGATGATACCTTATCTGATCACAAATGCTTTGATATATATTATGAAATGGTTTGTGTGAGGGGTGATTATTTCTTATTTTTTTCGCTTGGAGGGACCATTAACCCGTGGGCTTCGGCTATGGGAAAGCCGAGAAGTGGCCGAGAAATGACAAAATTATTACTCTGCATTTTGAGACTAGGAAAAGAGCATGGAATGTACACCAGAGTACTCCTCTTATAACCATAAAGCCATTAAAAATATTTACTTTTACTCAAACTCCATTCTTTTTGGGTGGTGTTTGTTACAAAATAAAGTCTCGTGACGCGTGGCATCTAGCCGAGAGTCGCTTGTTGTGTATTATAGAGAATTTGACAAGTGATTATTGTATGGATAGCTAATTCAGTATGCCATGACCTTACATCACCACCTATGACAAAAAAGCCTACCTCAAGATCACTCACCCACCACATTGACCTAGGCCATTCATGGTGGGTTGCGCTATTCCACCACCGCCTACGATTAGCTCGAATTAGGCATTTTATGGCGAGCCCTTTTTAGGGTCCACCGTACCACAGCCACGACTCGTCAAAGCCCTAAAAAGGGTCTGTCGACGTTCTCAGGTTAAGAAACATGATCCCCGCTGCTACCGGGTTAAACTGAAAAAAAATTGTCAAGAACAGTCAAATTTAGTCAAGCAAAGTCAAATTTAGTCAAGCTAGGTATGGCAAGTAGTGAATTTACCCATAGTTAATGGAACATAAGTACTTAACATTGACTGCCATTATCATTTGTATTTTCTGTTAGGGCCCGCAAACGGACACGGAGTGTTGTGGAAGGGGGATAGGACAGCTCAAGCGCCGCTTTCATGTCCTACACAGCGAGGTCCGAGTAACTCCCCGGTGAAGGTGTGCAAGCTGATTCAAAACCTTGCTTTCTCTAACTCTTCCCGTGACTTCTGGCATCTAGCCAAAAACATCTCCTCCAACTTCACTTCTTCATCTTTCCCTCCACTCCTCAGTCCTGACGGCAACACTGCCGTCTCATCTATCTCTAAGGCTGAACTCTTCTCTCAAACTTTTTCTAAAAACTCCACTCTGGACGATTCTGGGCATATTCCTCCTACTCATCCCCCCTCTGACTCCTTTATGCCTGTTATAAAGATTCTTCAAAATGATGTTTTCTATGCCCTCTCTGGCCTCAATCCTCAGAAGGCTTATGGACCTGATGGAGTGCCTCCTATTGTCCTTAAAAACTGTGCCTCCGTGCTGTCACCCTGCCTGGTCAAACTCTTTCGCCTCTGCCTGTCAACATCTACCTTTCCTTCTTGCTGGAAGTATGCCTTCATACAGCCTGTACCTAAGAAGGGTGACCGCTCAATCCCTCAAACTACCGTCCTATTGCTTTACTTTCTTGTCTATCTAAAGCTTTTGAATCAATCCTTAACCGGAAGATTCAAAAGCACCTTTCCACTTCTGACCTTCTATCTGATCGCCAGTATGGGTTCCGCAAGGGCGTTCTACTGGTGATCTCCTAGCCTTCTTAACTGACTCTTGGTCATCCTCTCTTAGCCGTTTCGGTGAAACTTTTGCTATTGCGCTGGACATATCAAAAGCTTTTGATAGGGTCTGGCACAAATCTTTGCTTTCAAAACTACCCTCCTACGGTTTCTATCCTTCTCTCTGTACCTTTATCTCCAGTTTCCTTTCTGACCGTTCTATTTCTGCCGTGGTAGACGGTCACTGTTCTTCTCCTAAATCTATTAACAGTGGTGTCCCACAGGGTTCTGTCCTATCTCCCACTTTTTCTGTTGTTCATTGATGATCTTCTTTCCAAAACGAACTGTCCTATCCATTCCTACGCCGATGATTCCACTCTGCATTATTCAACTTCTTTTAATAGAAGACCCACCCTTCAGGAACTTAACGACTCAAGGCTGGAGACTGCAGAACGCTTAGCCTCAGACCTTACTATCATTTCCGATTGGGGCAAGAAGAACCTGGTGTCCTTCAACGCCTCAAAAACACAGTTTCTCCACCTATCCACTCGACACAATCTTCCAAACAACTATCCCCTATTCTTTGACAACACCCAGCTATCACCTTCCTCAACACTAAACATTCTCGGTCTATCCTTAACTCAAAATCTCAACTGGAAACTTCATATCTCATCTCTTACTAAATCAGTTTCCTCGAGGCTGGGCGTTCTGTACCGTCTCCGCCAGTTCTTCTCCCCTGCACAGTTGCTGTCCATATACAGGGGCCTTGTCCGCCCTCGTATGGAGTATGCATCTCATGTGTGGGGGCTCCTCTCACACAGCTCTTCTGGACAGAGTGGAGGCTAAGGCTCTTCGTCTCATCAGCTCTCCTCCTCATACTGATAGTCTTCTACCTCTTAAATTCCGCCGCAATGTTGCCTCTCTTTCTATCTTCTATCGATATTTCCACGCTGACTGCTCTTCTGAACTTGCTAACTGCATGCCTCCCCCCCTCCCGCGGTCCCGCTGCACTCGACTTTCTACTCATGCTCATCCCTATACTGTCCAAACCCCTTATGCAAGAGTTAACCAGCATCTTCACTCTTTCATCCCTCACGCTGGTAAACTCTGGAACAATCTTCCTTCATCTGTATTTCCTCCTGCCTACGACTTGAACTCTTTCAAGAGGAGGGTATCAGGACACCTCTCCTCCTGTATTTGATCTTCCTTTCGGCCACCTCTTTTGCTTTACTTTAGGAGCAGCGAGTAGTGGGCTTTTTTTTTATTATTGTTTTATTTTTGTGTTGCCCTTGAGCTGCCTCCTTTGTTGTAAAAAAAAAAAAAGAGGTTGATGACTGACTCATGATTCAAGAAAGCAGCCGATTCACAAGAGGCTGCGTTACATGGTTATTCTTGTTACAGTGTTCTATACTAGAAAGCAGAAAATATAGTTTCCTATTCTCACTGAAGGCAATATATCTTGAATCAACACTATACATAAGAAAGTAAGTGCCATTCTGCACAGAGAATGGAAGGGAGTCGATTTGAAAGACATCAAAGGTGTCAGGCGATCTCCTCGTAAAGGTTTGGTGACAGAGAAATTACGAGAATCGTGCAAAGCCGTTGTCCTGGAGGACACAGTTATTACATCCCTATATAAAGCTAAAAAATCAGGAACTGCAAGGCACAATATATCTGGAGGCCGAACCTAGGCTTCCATTAATGTACTTAACAACTGTTTGTCTCACATAATGGTTGGAGTTATGTATGTTTGCAGGGGAGCCTGCAGACTCAACTTTAAACCTTGTATACTTGGACGTATGTGTCTCAATGCTAAGTCAAAATTCAACAATGCTTGTAGGAGCTTTTTTTCTCTTCCTAATACCAAAGTCTATAGAAAACTGGCGCACAACCTGGTTCAATACATCTACAGCTGAATATAGCCTGTTAAAGGCAGATTGCATGGCATGCATATTACTTAACGATGTTGAGTTTTTCATAATAAACATTTACCTAAATGAAACCATTCTCAGTTAATGACTCTAGTACTCTATTTTTTTTCCATGAATTGCGTCAACATGAGCCTGGGTCGCAGTACCAAATAGGTTATTAGACAATGACCCTTAAAAATAATAATTTTTCGTTTTTTTTTATAATTCATAGAAGCATGCAGCTTGTTTTGATTAGTAGTCATCACATAGCCTAAAAATTTTATTAGATGATGCAACAATGAACTGAATTCATTTTCAAAATTAAAGAGTGTCTTTTATTGCTATTACAGCTGGGTACTCAGGTGACATTTGAATAACATGTCAAGCTAAAGAAGCAGTTAAATTCCGTGCTTTATATAATGCAGCTAAACATCTTATGTGAGGATAAACGGTACTATACTCTCTGTCTGTGAGAACTATATATATATATATATATATATATATATATATATATATATATATATATATATATATATATATATATATATATATATATATATATATATATATATATATATATATATATATATATATATATATATATATATATATATATATATATATAGATATATATATATATAGAGAGAGAGAGAGAGAGAGAGAGAGAGAGAGAGAGAGAGAGAGAGAGAGAGAGAGAGATAGTATGTTGGTGTGAAACTTAGGCCAGCACGTGTTGGGGACTCCTGTTGTGTTATTGAGTCGTCCATCGAAAGAGCCAAATAAATCTGTGGTTTACTTCGTCATATTTGCGCTTAATTATTGCACTTTCATCCTTATAGATTATTCCAGTTTTATATCGTATTGGCTTTGACACCACATTAGGCAACTCCTGTACCGTCGAAGAGCGAAGGATTTATCATGCCGACGTGGCTCTGTAAGTTTGAGGAGTAACCTGAGAAGGTAGGGCCTGTGAATCAGCTGTTTATTGCTGTTGTAGAACGAACATTATTTAATATGTCATGAGTAGCAGTCACTTCTCCGCTACGAGTTATCATTAGTCTCAGTACCAGAGCAATGCATATTTCAGTGTCTGTTTTCTGATTTAAAGGGCATGCTCGCCTAACCGTTGGTCATTGTTGCTGCACATCGATGCAGTCTTCATGAAGGACTTTTACTCTATCTGTGTGGACCGTTGAAATCTGACTAGTCCGGAGGTTTCTAATTTTTACCAATGCGTCACTGATCTTCTCTATTACCCTGTAGGGTCCATCAAAAATAGGTTGCAGCTTTTTTTTTTTTTGGTGTATGTTTGAAGAACACTCTGTCGCCAACGCTGATAGTTTTGAGTTTCGTAGGTTTGTAGTACTTTTCCATTTCTTCTTTATCATCTTCAATGTAAACTTTCCTTGCAATTGCAGCCATTTCCTCTTTATAGGAGTCAAAATCATACCAGGGCTGCTGATTTTTTCTTCTAGCATAGTGTACGGCATACGAGGATTTTAAAATAAAACTCTCTCTCTCTCTCTCTCTCTCTCTCTCTCTCTCTCTCTCTCTCTCTCTCTCTCTCTCTCTCTCTAAAAAGGGGACTCCTTTATAGTGCGATGATTCGAAGCATTATAGGCCAGGGTGGCTGCAAGTAAGCAACATTATATCCCAAACGGACACATTTCCTAGAGTTGTCCTCAAAATGTTAACAACGGTATAATTTGCGCGCTTTATTATTACATTTCCACCTATATGGTAAGCCGTTATTTTCGCGTGTCGCATAGGTAGCTTCACATATATTTCCTGCATCACGGAATTAACGAACTCTGAACCTTGATCTGTAACAACTGTCTAAGGAACACCGTGTACATAAACAACATCCACGTACAACGGCCTTGCCATTTCGCGGGCTTGCTTACTCCGTAAGGGTACTGTAATCAAATACCTTTTAAAAACATCAACTATGGGCATTACATATCGAACCCCATTGTCCGATACACTCATGGGACCCACAAGGTCCATGTGTATTCTCTCAAAAGGAGTGGTGACGTCCGGATAATGCCGCGAAGGAGCAGGGTGCAAGTTCCCAACTCACTTTTAAAACGACTACCATGACGCACTTCCTTACATAATTTTCTAAATCCCGTTTCATTCCATTGGGGGGGTAGAACCACCACGTTAGTGGCCTCTCCGTATGGATTAGTGGTGGGCAAGTACCGCTAATTTCAGTACCGGTACGTACCGGTACACACACACACACACACATATATATATATATATATATATATATATATATATATATATATATATATATATATATATATATATATATATATATATATATATATATATACACACGGCCGTCTTCATAATATATTGTGGGTTGCCTTTTAAAACTGATGGGAAATACCTAAATGATAGCAAACTAACATGAAAAATTCATTCATAATGATATGAATTGAATGGTATGCACACTAGTGACACTACAACGTACCAGCGGGCAGCGGTACAGACGACGCTTGTGGCAGGCTGGCGGCTCGGCCGGCGGAATGAGGCAGCGGACCAGTGGCACGCGCTGCCGCCCGCCGGTACCGCGATACCGGTAAATTGCCGGTACTGAATGGGCCGCGCGCGTACCGAGACAGTTAACGGTACTGACACCTTACCGGTTTTTCCGGGACCAGTGGCACGCGCTGCCGCCCGCCGGTACCGCGATACCGGTAAATTGCCGGTACTGAATGGGCCGCGCGGCTCGCGGCAGTACCGACTCCCGAGTCCATGACGACCGAGCGTACCGAGACTGCTGAGAGTTAACGGTACTGACACCTTACCGGTTTTCCCGGGACAAGCTCCGTCTTGGGATGAGAGTCAAGCGCGGGGCGCGAGCCATGCGGCCGGAAACTGAGTGGCGTCACTGAGTCAGTTATCAATGGGTATTGACCATTGACCACAATTATTTTGTTTATATTATCATGAGTATTTATTTCATTGCCCATATGTATTGTTTGTACATCATATAATTATCAGTTACACACACACACACACACACACACACACACACACACACACACACACACACACACACACTGAGGGTATAAAAAAATCATCGATATGTACATTTTTTTGGTATTTATTTACATATTTTATATATTTACATATTTCACATATTTACATGTTGTAGGTATTTACTTCATATTTTTATTTAGAAAAAGGAGCATATTGACATTGTCATCACTTAAGCGGCTACGTCTTTCAGATATGAGCTCACCTGCTCTTGAAAATACCCTTTCAGAAGGCACAGATGTAGCTGGGATACACAGAAACTTTTTCACTTGACCCTGCAAGAGATGGAGGAGAGGTGCGTGCTCTTTCCACCAGCACAAAGGATCTTGGTCGCGGGGAATAATTGGCTCCTCTAAGTACCGCCTCATGTCCACATGTCCTCCAACACTTGGTGGTGCTGCCTGCAGACGTGTTTTTACCGTGTCATCATGTTCTCTCCACAAGTCCAACTTCCCCTCTGTGGATGTCTGTGTGACTTGTGAAGGAACAGCTTGTGATGTTGACTCCCTCTGCGTTTCACTTCTACGCATATAGCTGAGGAGGCGGTCTTGTATGCTTGCCAGGTTTCCTTGGTCAGCAAAGGGCAGTTTTTTAAATCTTGGATCCAGCAATGTCGCTGCTCCAAGAAGGAAATTGCTCTCCAGTGATCCAAACTTTCTGTCTAATAGTGTTTTTAGCTCCTTTCCCAAAGCAAATGTTGTGTATAATTCACTTCTTTCTGTGTCATTCCTAGAAGACATACAGCTTCGCAGGGCTTTGATCATTGGTATAACTTTTGATAAGCAGGTTATTTTTTCTGATGAAAGTTCTTTAGTTACTAATTCAAAAGGATGTAGCACAGAGATGGATTTTTTTACAGTTTTCAACTCCTCACTTGATAAGCACATGCTACCTCTCCCAAGCACACACAGGGCTGTGGTAACAGCTTGATGTTGCTCCTGAAATCTTTCCAACATATAGAATGTGGAGTTCCACCTCGTTTCCACATCTATTATTAGTTTCTTTTTCTCTGTTCCCTGTTGTACTTGCAATGCACCTAACTTATCAGAAGCTTTCACACTATGGTGAAAGAATGAGACAATGGCTTTGATTTTGTCCTGCACCTCCTTCACTTCCCCTGTGTTCTTTATTGCGTCTTGAACAACAAGATTCAGTGTGTGAGCAGAGCATCCAATGTGTCCTGTTTTTATGATGTCTTTCACTGCTTTTATCATATTGGCAGCATTATCTGTTACTATGCAATAGACTTTTTCCATCACGTTCCATTCCTCACATATCTCTATCAGTGCATCTGCAATGTTTTGTGATGTGTGGTCTACCATTAGTCTCTTTGTTGCCAGTAACCTTGACTTCAGCTCCCATTCTGGTGATATGAAATGGCAAGTCACACTTAGAAATGATTTAGTCTGCCTTGAGGTCCAAAGATCAGAAGTGAGAGTGACAAAACTGGCCCCCTCCAATTCACTTCGCACTTGCTGTACTTGATTTTCGTAGAGAGAAGGAAAATGTGTCCTCATGAGCTCCCTCCTACTAGGAAGAATATAGCGCGGATCGAGCACCTTTACAAATTCCTTGAATCCTTCATTTTCAACCAATGATATAGGTTGCATATCAATAGCTATCATTTTAAGTAGGTGAGAATCAAGGTGTTTTTTCTTTGCTGATTCCGCTGGGTATGCTTGCCTTCTGGTGATGACATTTGCAAGAGTTTGTTGGCGTTGGACTAACCTCCGTGGTGCCGCAAATGTGGCCGTGGATGATCCAGCCTCACCAGGTTGTGATGATCCAGGCTCACCACGTTGCGATGGTCCAGGCTCACCAGGCTGTGATGGTCCAGGCTCACCAGGCTGTGATGGTCCAGGCTCACCAAGTTGTGCTGGTCCAGGCTGTGGTGGTGAATCAGGTCTCTCTATGCTTAGTTCAGAGTATTCTATGGGATGCTTTGTTCGTATATGTCTCATCATTCCCGACGTGCTTCCCGAATAGGAGAAGGAGTTTTACATATGAGACATGTGACAATGGTGGGTGATGTTTGATCCATGTATGTCCATGCTGGACTTTTTCTCTTCCGTTTGGCATCCATCGCAGTACATCAGAAGGCACTTTAACAAAAGAAAAAAAAATTATCAAGAGCACACTACTTATTCAAGCTATTTGATAATTTGATTTACTAAACAGATGAAATATTATTCTCGACTTTATCTTAGGTAAAAGAAAATGATGATTCAATCTTTATAAATTATACACTTTATAATATTAATGATTAGAAAATACTGTTACGAATACGAACCTCTTGGTGCTGGAGAGAAGTGGAGTAGCTATTGTGGATTGCTTCTTGGAGTTCTTGCTTTGGCTTGCTTCTTGCTTGCTTTGAGAATAATCTGCCCAGTGCCTCATGCCTATATGTAGGGCAAGGGCCAAGGAGAGACAGGAGGAGGTACGAAAAGAGAAAGGACATGCCCATAAACAAATAATTATAGACAGTGAATGGTTAAGGGTCAAAGGGTGACACACCCAAACACATTGTTAGGCATATGTATGGCTGCAGATATTGAATGTGGGTGGGATTAACCCCCTCGCCCCACCCAGTGGACAAGCTGAAACTTGTCGCGCGCTCCCACTACGCACTCAATTAACTCATGTTTTCACCCGTTTTCTATGGTCATATGTCTTTATTTTTATGTTCAACAGATAGTAGACACCTCAGTGAACGCTATGGTGGGCTTCGTTTTTGTTTGTGTTGGGGAGGGAAGAGGGCGAAACGATGCATATTTACTAATTAATGAATGGTTAAGGGTCAAAGGGTGACACACCAAAACACATTGCTAGGCATATGTATGGCTAAAGACATTGGAAGTGGGTGGGACTAAGGAGGAGCTAGCGAAACTACGGGTATCTGCTATCTACAAAGCAGAGGGGAGGGAGGAGGGCGAAACGATGTATCTAGTTTATCTATAAGGGTGGGGGGAGAGGGAAGAGGTGTGAATTAGCCGGCCAGCAGAGGGTGTCAGGTGACTGATATTGTCAATTTGTTATCACTCAAGTCTGTATCTGCTCAGCCGCGCACGTGGGGAGCGCCCTTATGTGCTAATCTAGACAGAGGGGGAAATCTTGATAACAACACTCACACAGGCACACAAGTTTTTTCCCTCCCAAATTCTCAGCAATATTATAGGTTAAGAATAATAGTTACGAATGTGGTTTCTGTATGTGTGTGTGTGTATGTGCGTGTGTTTGAGTGTTCGAAAGAATGCTGACGCCACCCTAAGTGTTGACAGGGAGAGAAGGGGAAGCGAGGGGTGCCCGGGGTCCCACCGACAGGCCCAGGGGCACGCCAGCCCCACACGGCTCTTCCCTCGACCCTCAGACACCTCACCGGCCACTGGTTCGCCCGGCAGCGTCCCCCTCAGCCCGCCGCTGGGACCCCGGGCACCCCTCGCTTCCCCTTCTCTCCCTGTCAACACTTAGGGTGGCACACAATGCCAGC
>NC_066514.1:11770664-11970664 GCF_024679095.1 Eriocheir sinensis | reverse complement strand
GTGGTTTACATCCTTTGTTGACCGCATTTCAAGTGTATTGGTTTTAACATTTATACACTAGCATAGCATAATGCTTTTCTTGTTATTTTTGTAGGTTTATGTCGTTTCTTTCCAGAAAATATGGGTAAAAAATGTGATTTAACCCCTCAAAAGTGTGCTGAGGTCAAAGCGTTACTCGGAACAAAAAAAACTTTTCAAATCGAGTAGTTTCTCGTCGACTTCTTGTGTCTGAAGCATCTGTAAGGCGAATTAAGAAGAAAATATAATTAGGTGAAGAATTAGTACCTAAGAAGAAGAAGAGATGTGGCCGGAAACCTATTTTTTCACCAAGGGGAGAACGATGCCTCAAGAAAATTTGTCTCGGGAATCGGTTCTCTACAAGTAAAAAAATAAAATCCAAGCTTGAAAGCAATAACATTCAAGCTTCAGAAAGGACTGTGACGCACAAACGCATCGATATGCATATCAAGGCTTACAGACCCGCCCGAAAGCCGAAGCTGATTGAGGCAATGAAAAAGAAACGACTTCAGTGGGCAAAAGTCTATCAGCATCGTGACCTGGACTTTTGGAAATCAGTGAGTATTTTTTCCTACAATGTAAGTTTGCACTTTCTCCTTATCATGCACCTTTTTTACATGCCTAAGAGCTATTCACATTAATATACTACTTACTGTTGTCCTCCTGTTTCAGGTTTGCTTCAGTGACGAGAGCACCTTCAAAATCATGAAGCACAAGTCTCAGTATGTGGAACGGCGCCCTGGTGAAAATTTCAATCTGGACTGTGTTGTTTCAACAGTAAAACATCCAACTAAAATAATGATTCGGTCTGTCATCAGTGGAAAAGGAACAGGGCCTCTGTACCTAGTTACCGACACCATGAAGCAAGATCAATACAAAGACGTGCTCCAAAAGGGAATTCTTCCCTAAATTAGAAATTGGTTCCGTAATGGAGAACCTTACATATCGATGCAAGATGCAGCTCCTTGCCATACGGCACGATCATTAAAAGCATTTTTACAAGCCAAGAACAATTTCCTGCTGCCCTGGCCGGGGAATTCGCCAGACATGAATCCGATTGAAAGACATGATAAGAACAAAAGTTCAACTGATTGCAAAGATTATCCATGTGTGGAATCATCAATCAGACATAAGAACATAAGAACATAAGAACGCAGGAGTCTGCAAGAGGCCGGTAGGCCTGTACGAGGCAGTTCCTTTGACCCTAAGCTCCCGTGTATCTAACCCCACCTAATATCGCTGTCCATGAATATATCTAGTTTATTTTTGAATGTGACAATTGTATTGGCACTCACCACATGACTGCTAAGCCTATTCCACTCATCCACCACCCTGTTAGTAAACCAATTTTTGCCTATGTCCCTGTTGAATCTGAATTTATCCAGTTTAAACCCGTTACTTCGTGTCCTACCCGGTTCTCTTACCAACAAAACCTTATGAATGTCTCCCTTATTAAAGCCCTTCATCCATTTATAAACCTCGATCATGTCTCCTGCAGGAGACAGTGCAAACCTGCACTAGTAGCATGCCTGAACGTATTAAGGACTTAATTCCTGCCAAAAGAAGCTTTATTTACTACTGAAAATGAAAGTCAATTCATGAAATTTTACAATAAATTACATAATGTGAATCATATGTATTTATTAATGCAAATTAACTACATTTATTTATGAATATATGTTGAAGGAACTCCATTTTGTAATTTCCAGATAATAAAATAATTGTAGATTGATTATTTTGTTTCAAAATCAAGTGAATGTGATAATAGGAGGGTGCGTCTAATAATTTGGCCAGGGACTGTACACTCACAATTCATGTCCATACATTTAATACATTTCGATTCCATATCATTTGGCGCCTTTTTTCTTTTTCTGCACTAGTGCAATACCTTGCCCCTCCTTATCCACGTGTTCCACGATATTTGTTGTTCCCCATCCACAAACATTATCGCGCGGATCTTCTAATTCAATCTCAGTGTCCTGTTGAGCCTTCATCCTTGATAAAAAATCTGCAACTATATTTTCCTTGCCAGGCAAATGATTGATTGTGAAATCATACTCACTCATGAGAGTCTGCCATCTAGCTATCCTGCCGTTGGGACTAGCTACCTGTAACAACCAGACTAAAGGTCTGTGATCCGTGTGGATCTCAATAGGGTAACCCAGTATTAATGGGCGGTTCACTTGCAACCCATATATTACAGCTAAAGCCTCTCGTTCAGCTGTACTGTACCGCTGTTCTGCCGTGTTCAATTTCCTACTAAAAAAAGGAAATAGGTCTTTGTTTATTATTAGGAAATAGGTCTTAGTTTATTATTAGTGAGCACGAAAGGTTTGTTAAAGTCATGGAATTTTTGAATGACTGTGTCAAGCATTCTATCCTTCAGGGTTGAGAACGCAGTTTTTGCTTCATCTGTCCATATGAGTGGAGTTTTATTTTTTTCTTGAGTGTACCTTTCTTCACTTAGTTAATCTTTAGAAGGGGAGCAATACTTTGTGGATAATATGCAATAAATTTGCGATAATAATTAGTTAATCCAAGAAATGACTGTACATCATGAACAGTTTGGGGGCCGGGATGTTTTGTATGGCCTCCAGCTTGCAAGATTGAGGTCTTATTCCCTCTGAGTTGATGACATGGCCCAGGTAACCTACTTTGTCCTTAACCCGGCAGCGTCGACGGACCCATTTTTGGGCTCCCGCAAGTCGGTCCGCTGAAACGGCGGACCCAGTTTGGGGCTCGGCTCAAAACGCCTAATTTGAGTTAATTGTAGGCGATGGCGGCATAGAGCAACCCACCATGCATGCCCTGGATCATTGTGGTAGGTGATTGATCTTGAGGTGGGCTTATTTGTCATAGGTGGTGCTGTAAGGTCATGGCAGATTGAATTAGCTATTCATGCAGTAATCACTTGTCAAAATCTCTAGAGTAGACAACAAGTGACTCGACTAAATGCCACGTGTCACGGGACTGTTTATTTTGTAAGAAACACCACCCCAAAAGAATGGAGATTGAGCATAATTAATTATTTTAACGGCTTTATGGTTATGAAAGGAGTGCTCTGATATACGTTCCATGCTCTTTTCTTAGTCTCAAAATGCAGTATAATGTTGCCGTTTCTCGGCCACTTCTCGGCTTTCCCATAGCCGAGGCCCACGGGTTAAAAAAGTTACACTTCTCCATCTTAATAGTCAGTTTGACTTCCTTTAAGCGTTCCATAATTTGTTCTAAGTTATCTACATCATTAGAAAATGTATCGCCCAGGATAATTATGTCATCAAAGTACACCTGAACCTTGTTTCCTAATAGTCATGTAAGGACAGTGTTTATTATTTTCTGGAAGCAGGACGGGGCTGTTTTAAGGCCAAAGGGGAGGGAAGTAAATTCCCAATGTCCTGCTGGATAAGAAAATGCCGTCTTCTTTCTGCTAATTTCATCAAGGGGGATTTGATGGTAACCCTGTTTTCAAGTCTAGGCATGAAAAAAGCTTACTATCTCCCAATTGACTGAGTATGATAGTTATATTAGGGAGTGGGTATCGGTCGTCCCGTAGTGTCTTGTTAATTGCCCGGAAGTCCAGACAAAGTCGTAGTCCTCCTTTTTTTGGCACTGGGGTAAGTTGGTCAGGTTAACCTTCATTTTCAATATGGTGTCCTTGCTCCGAGACAATATTTACGGGTTACGCTTCACTTTCATTTATTGCGAGTCCTAACTCTTGAATAAATTAATCAGTTATAAAACTCGCACACGCTCCTGTATCTAGGAGAGCGGCCACCTTTGCATATATGTTTTATCATGTTCTTGTACCTGTAAGTTTAGTGCGATCTGGCTATCAAGATTCCTCTGAGTTATGTTGATTATAGCCTTATTTTCATTATTTGTTAGTGATGTGGTTACTCCCTTGTTCGTTCTCCGTTCATTTTCTGTTATTTCTACCGAAAGTTGGCTTTTTTTTTTTTGTTTGTTTGTTTGTAGGAGTTACCATGAGGTGGGTACCTGCCTTGTCCTCCTCTTCCTCTCAGAAAATGCCAGCAATGGGCAGTAGAATGCCCAGTCATGCCATAATTTCTGCAAATTTCTACCCAGCAAGACTTAGTGTCCTACCTTTTCACAACGAAAGCATACTATATAATTATTTGGGGGGCGTCTTTGCTCCTCCTTCCTAGCTTGCCTAGAGTGCTGAGATTTTTGGCCAGTCACCATCGCTACGGGTTGACAAGTCTCTTTCATGATATCACTGCATGTTAGTTTCAGCTGTTGATGGTTTTTCACGAAGTTTAGGGCCTTTTTGCACACTGCTGAAGGATCTTTCATGTCATCATCAGTTAAATATGATTTAAAGGGTTTTGGTAGGGCCGTCGAAAAAGCAGTTACTTTGTCTTCCTGTAATGACATTTTATTTTCTGGCCTCATTTTTTTAAATGAACAGGTTGCCTCATGTTGCCTTACTCAAAATTCAGGTATTGTTTCCCCAGAATCACGCCTTGCTCTGGCTAGGTCTTCTTTCCTCTCATAATAGCTTTTATCATCAGGAAATATTTCTAACAGTTGCTGTTTAACCTTGTTCCAGTCATAACCGTCCGTCTCAATTGTAGTGGAAATCATTTGAAAGACAGGGCCTAATGAGTGTTGCTTTGCTAACTGTATCCTTCCTTGATCAGTCCAGTTATCAGCAGTCCGTGAATCTATATCTTTAATCCACTGCCTTACACTAGTAGTACAGGAAAATGTGGGGTTGTTTGGGTCCTTGCTCCGACCTCCCACATAATATTTTAATCCTGTGACTTTGCCATAGTTGTTCCTCGAATTAAGGGAACTGCTAGAGGCTAGATCTGTTTTATCTATTGTAGTAGACATGTTTTGGCCACTGACTTCACAAGTGCTTTGCTCAGGATCCGGTACACCGTTTCCGACCAGTTTCGTCCGGCATGTTGTCTGACTCTGAGTCTAACTCTCCGGAAGAACAAGTACTTATATCATCGCTATCGCTACCGCTGCTAAAACGAACTAAACATGGTGAGAGTAGGGGCCCTTTTCTCATTAAACGTAGTTAATTTAAGGAAAACACTGTAATAAACACACGCTCCTGTCTATCCCTATACCGCTGCCGCCAGTTTTGGACCCTTCTTTTCTTGTATTTAATCCTTACATTTTATTTGATTTGCATCAACTTGTATTAAAACAACTCTTTTATCACTCATTAATTACTTCATAAATGATCTCACCATCCCGTATCCCTGGTAGCGTGATCCGGCTTAGGTTGTTATTGGAGACTAGTGTTCGAGGATAAACAAGGGAAAAATATAATATACATTTATTTAAAATTAAATGAAAATAATTGCCTTACGCAATATTCTGTGCTTAGACGATCATACCACTCTGGCATATTCAGCGATGGATACAACATATGACAAACGACATGTCTTAAACATAATACTATAATATGTGCTCAATTGTTGCCAATAATAATAACACTCATCATTCCACAAGCAGTGGTTTGCATATCTCTGCTTACATCACAATAATTAAGTACTCTCCTCACAAATCCTAATAACTCATCCTATAGTATAATTTACTGCAATTCACGGAAACACCAAATCTTACCACACGCAGTGGTTTCCATCTCTGCTAACATCGCAAACAAATAATCACTATCCTGTCCCACTCACAATCCTACTACACATCTCCTACAATATAATTTCCAGGACAAAACAGTCGGTTTCCCTTAGATTCTCAAATTTCTACTCACGATTAAGATCACAACAGTCATTCTCAGCTGAGTGAGTAGCACGTCTGCTCTTACTACTGATTTCTAGGTCACATGTTTTCTTTGCTTGAGGCGGAACTACATTCTTGGCACGCCTTAATTTTCTACATAACCAGTAGCCAATACTTCCTGTCAACAACCATTGGCTAGCTCATTATGATGTATTGCTTACTTCTGCTGCTATTCGTGATTCACACTTAAGACACTCCCACAGTGACTTCGCTGTTCAGTTATTCGCTTATAGCATGTCGTCACACTGCACGTGACATGTTAGAGTCATCTGAATGGTTATCCACACATTCTGACCACGCCTACTGGGTATCTGTTTTCTGTATCTAGGTCTGGGTATTTTCCGTAACCCGCCTTGTAAGTGCTAGTCTTATCATATGTTTACGGCTTTGTATATCTGACTAATTGCTTTCCTTCCCTCTCCTATCATATTTACAATTCTTGTCTCAATATCTCCACCCGGTATTTGCCTCTGATTGGGGTTACTATTAATTAACTGTGGTGCTATGGTCATCCTCTGTTTGTTCTTCTGGGTCCCGACACCTCAGGCTAAATCCCTGTCTGCCGCACAGGCTAACTCACAGCCTGCCCCACAGGCTAATTCGCACCATGCCTTACAGGCTAACCCCCAGCCTGGCTCACAGGCTAACTGCCAGCCTGCTTCTCAGGCTAACTCCCAGCCTCCCTTACAGGCTAACTCCAAGCCTGCCTCATAGCCTAACTCCCAGCCTGCCTCACAAGCTAACTCTCAGCCTGCCTCACAGGCTAACTCCCTGCCTGCCCCACATAACGCTTCTCTTCCTGCTTCACAGGATGACTGGTTCCAACATGTAAGGAATGGAGCCAAACCGAAGCAGGCAACGAAATAATTACTGACCCCCACTACCTTCAGGATGTTTCAGATACTGAGACCCCATGTAGGATGAGTTTGAGACTCGCCTATTTGGGAACTCCATGATGCGTGGCCAGCTGGTTGAGTTTTGTGGTCGTTCATCAAACGTCCACTTAAAACATTACTGTTATCTAGGTGCCAGACTTGGGCCAACTCTGCACATCTAGTATCTGAACTGTCATTTCCTGGGTACGAAAGCTTCCAAAAAAATCGATTGCACAAGAAAGGAGGAGGAGTAATTTGCTACGTAAAAAGTACGCTCCCTGCCATAAAAATAGACAAACAGGACGCAGAGAGTTACGACTCCGTCTATGTGGAAATAACCGCGAATAATAAGAAACTAACACTTGCGACCGTATACAGGCCTCCAAAACAGCAGGCAGCCGACGACACTGCCTTGTACGAAGAGCTTCACTCTTTAACACAAAGCAAAGAAGCAATAATAATTGGGGACTTTAATTGGCCTAACATTGACTGGGGACTGATGACTGGAGATCAAGAGGGTAACAGGCTTATAAAAATGGTGGAGGATTCGTTCCTCACTCAAGTTGTAACTCAACCGACAAGAGAAAACAATCTGTTGGATCTGGTATTAGTAAGCGACCCCGACCTCATTCGCGACTGTGAAGTTGGTGAAAAAATTAATGGTTGCGATCACCACTTAATCCGTTTCAATGTCGACATAAGTCACAAACTCGTAGACAATCCGTCAGTGATACCAGACTACAAAAAAGCAAATTTCAACCTAGCCCGTGAGCTGCTTCCCCCTGCGACCTGGGACCAACTTCACCTAACCGACAATACAATCGACAACGTGTGGAACAACTTCAAAGATAAGCTTTTGCAGGTAGAGAAGGCTACAGTGCCTACGAAACCCAGGCGATCAAATGGTACCGTGGATCCACCGTGGATGACCACATAAATAAAAAGGGCGGTAAACTTAAAAAAAAAAAGGAATTATAACCTGATGAAAGAAAATGACACGGCCGAAGCCCGTACTCAGTACCACACCAGCCTCGGAGCTTGTCGCACCCTTATTCGAAGTAGTAAACGCAACTACGAAAAGCAAATAGCGCGTGACATCAAAACAAACTCAAAAAAAATTCTTCACATTCATCAGATCGAAAAAATAAGAAAAATCCAATATTGATCCCCTGACAGATGAGACTGGATCTGTAACTCAGGACAGTAAACAGATGGCCAGAATCCTCAACAGTAACTTCGCATCCGTATTCACAGTCGAGGACATCGAAACCATTCCGAGCCCTGACCCGCCGAGTGAGATCACGCCTCTGGAAATTGACACAATATGCGACCAAGAAGTTAAAAATTATTTGGACACGAACAAGTCAACGGGACCCGACGGTTTGTCACCACGGTTATTAAAAGAGCTTAAACAACAAATACTTCAGCCACTCACTAGCATATTCAACCAGTCTGTTAAATTGAACAAGGTCCCGGAAGACTGGAAGATGGCGAACGTAACACCGATTATCAAAAAAAGGAGACAAAAGTGTTGCATTAAACTACAGGCCCATAAGTTTGACATCAGTGGCAGGAAAAATACTCGAAAAGATTATTAGAGACAAACTTGTCAAGTTTCTAGAAGACAATAATGTAATATCCGACACAGCATGGCTTCAGAAACAAGCGCTCATGCCTAACAAATTCATTAGACTTCTTCCAGGTATATATAATATCTGGGATGCCCACATCCCCAGTGATGTTATATACCTGGACATTCAGAAAGCCTTCGACAAGGTACCGCACGAGCGACTCCTTAAGAAACTGCACTCGGCGGGCATTGGGCCCAAACTGATCGCGTGGATAAGAGATTGGCTCATCGGCAGAAAACAACGAGTACTACTAAACGGACAGCCTTCCGATTGGCTTCCAGTCACTAGTGGAGTGCCTCAAGGGTCAGTGCTGGGACCCATTCTCTTCATCATATATATCAACGACCTCGAATCAGGATTGAAATCAACAATATCAAAATTTGCTGATGACACCAAGGTGGGTGGAATGGCCCTCACAAAGACCGACTGCGAAATCATTCAGAAAGACCTCAATCACATTATCGAATGGTCAGAAAAATGGCAAATGTCCTTTAATGTTGACAAATGCAAAGTCGTGCACATTGGGTCCAGAAATAGTAACCACACATATATCATGAATGGGAAACCTCTGCAAGCGATGCAAGAGGAAAAGGATCTTGGAGTCACTATCAACAGTTACCTGAAACACGCGAATCACTGTAAAAAAAGCCTACAACAAAGCCAACACTATGCTCGGGTTCATAGCGAGGAACCTCAGTGTAAATGCCAGACGTGACGGTAGCCTTGTATAATTCCATGGTAAGACCGCACCTCGAGTATGCAGTACAATTCTGGTCTCCTAATTACAGAAAGGACATTGGTTTATTGGAAAGGATTCAACGACGCGCCACAAAGATGATTCCAACCTTAAGGGCTCAACCGTACGAGGAACGACTCAAGCGACTCAATCTCTTTACATTGGAGAAAAGGCGCCTGCGAGGGGATATGATTCAAGTCTTCAAGTATCTGAAAAACTTCAATAACGTCGATTACTCCAAATTCTTTGAACTGCAAACCAACCTAAGAACTAGAAATAACGGCTAATCCATTCAGTCGAGTCGATGTAACACAGACATCGGAAGAAGTTTATTTTCAAACCGAGTCATTCGTCACTGGAACAATCTTCCTTCAGAAGTAATAAATGCGAATACCATGAACTCCTTCAAATATAGAATCGACCGCCACTTCGCTGCGTCAGGAGTGAACTGAATATTGAGGTACAGTTGACGATAGAGAGTAGTGTCACGGTTTTCAGAATGTTTAGCCTGGTGGCGGTATCTGGCAACAGTATCACGGTGACGCATTCACTGGCGATGTTAGTGACGCGTTTCAGTGTGTACCGTGTGTGTGTGACCGTGAAATTATAATATTGTATAATGTTATATTAAATTAAAATATAATGTAGTTAGAAATATACCAGATTACATGAATTCAATTTAGAAATGCGATAATGAATGTCTTCTACATGATGATGATGATGACGAGGTAAAACATCACGAACAGTCTGAAACACTTTTTCTTATTAAATTTTGAAAATACCGCGTGCAATGCTGTCCTTCACAGAGGCAGGCAGTGACTAATGCTCCTTACCATCAAACAGCAAATAGGCTAGAGGGTCTGTTTGACTCGCAGCCTTAATTCCCGTCACTATAAAGCCTCAAAGACAATTCAGATCATCAAAAATCTAAAATTATTTCTCCGTGAAGATTACGTAATATCTAAGTATATATACGTGTGTGTGTGTGTGTGTGTGTGTGTGTGTGTGTGTGTGTGTGTGTGTCGCTGACTAGCTGACCCCTTGTCGCTGACGGACATGTCTCCCATCCCCACCCAGCCTCTTTCTCTCTCTCTCTCTCTCTCTCTCTCTCTCTCTCTCTCTCTCTCTCTCTCTCTAATTTTTTTAGGTATTAAAAATTATAAGTTTCCACATCCACTGACGTGACAGCTCAACTGCAGTGCCTGCGGACATAAGGGCTTTAATAGAATACCGCTGCTCCAGCCATCAATGCCCGCGATCGACGGCGCCATCATGTGAATGTTTATAGCCTATTATTACGTATAATTTTTTTTATAAAGAACAAGATCCCGGCTGTCAGGAATATTTTGTTTTTGGTTTAAAGGCATAACAATCTCCCCTAATAATTGCAGTATATTTTTAAATATATCATAGTTTGATAAACAACTTAGCGTTGCTTTTAACTCAATTTGAACGAAACTAAAAGCTCGTGTCAAAATGTAGCGACAGAACCTAAAGAAAAAATATTTATTAAGCGTTAGCGACGGGCACTTTTGATAAATATCTATCTTAAAATTATGTAGAGTGCATCTGTGACCACCAATCACCACAACAGTGCGATTTCGATAGGATGTAATAATTTTCATGTCGCGTGGAGGGGTTGCCAGATGTCGCTTTGTGAACGAAACTTACTGGACAGTGTGTCACTACTCTCTATAGCCGACTGTACATATTTTCAGACAGATTGCAGCAAGACCTCAACCTATATTCATATAATTCTCCCCCACAACCTAGATTACAAGTAGTATAAGTCAACAATAGAGTACAGCAACAGTTAATGTCCGCATGACAGGTGGAGTGAGGTGTGGGTGCAGTAGGGTGACAGGTTACTGGTGCCGTGCCTAGTACCGCCGGTAAAACGAGGATCAAGCCTCTACCTGTGCCCCTGAAACTACACCTCACCCACCGTGAGTATTGGGGGGGATTCTGGGGCTGCCCTGTAGGCCACTCGTCCTCTCCCAGTCTCCGTGTATTTCTATGTTCTTGTATCTGTTCCTCAATATCGAGGTGCTTTTCATCTGCTATTCAATGTCGAGGTGCTTTCATCTGCTCCCCAGGCCCCAAGTGGCTGTCGAGCAGATTAAATCACCAAAGCGGGCAACCACGTAATGAGCCAATAGGCTTTCTGTTGCCTGCATTTCCATGTTTCCATGTTTCCATGTTTTCTCTTCCATCCACCCTCTCCCCTCTTCCCGCCCACCCTCCTCCTCCGCCTCCTCCTCTCCCTCTCCATCGTTTCCGGGTATGCGGGCGAAGTGTTTTCACCTCAGGGAACTAGACGTCCCTGCCCTGCATAGTCTCAGGTCACCCATGGACAAGGTTTAATACCTGATATGTCTCCCGTGCCAGGGTCACGGTGAAGCCTCTGGGCAGCAGCAGTGGTGGATTGGACTGCAGGCAGAGGATCTCTTTATGAGACAATGGCTAGAGTTCTAGGGTCCTAGTCAGCTGGTCCAGCTGACTAGGCCTGCGGTGTAGAGGAGTGTGGCGACCTCTACACTAAAAAGCCTCCCTGGGAACCAGTTGCCGGTGTGAGCTCCCCGTCCCTGCCAGCATAACAGCTGGTTCTTGTTTTCTCCTGAAAGATATGTCTTCCGTGGGCCATTAGAGGTTGTACCTCCCGGCTTCAAGGTGGAGTTTCTGAGGGTTTTTCTTATACTCCAGGAGTATTTCAGTTTTTTTGGTCTCTCAGGAATGGTGTCTGGTACTCTCTAGAGTTGATGGAGAACACCTGGTGACAGGTGCCACTGGCCAGGCCTCGAAAGGGTCGCAGAGTTGGGTTAGACGTTTCGGAAAGTGGGAACGAATTGCTGGTTCCTCTCCTCCCTTGCCAGCTCTGCTCTGAGTGACTACGCCGGCCCCGTTCTATGGGACAAAACTTCGAGGACAATAGCTGAAAAGCGCCGGGTTGTGAAAGTCTCTCTCGTGACCGAGGCTTAGGATAAGCGATTGGTCTTTGAGGCGTTTTCAAGACCCTGTGGGAGCGAACTCCCAGTGTTGAAGGCATCTAACACAGCAGTATCTAATTTCCATGCACATTTTTTTCCAACTCAATTTATGGTCACACTTTAAGTTATTTCGAAAGCGCTTTTAATATTTGCCCAAACTGTTAACTCGCTTAAATTTCTAACAATGCCTTCGAACCTTATGTGTGACGTCTGTCCCGGACGATTTGCAGCTCAGTTCTTCCAGCTGAGTAAAACTTGACGCCTCTGAGTTCAAAGATTACAACTTCAGAAGGCTGTGACTGAATGGAAAGTCAAATATAATAATCTTAAAAAGAAATTCGAAGCCCTTCATGAATTTGTTTCAAATAATGTGGCAGTGACTCCATCATCGATGGTGGAGAGGCCCTCCACCGAGACTGTGCCCTTTCCAGACGAATCTCCTGTATCACGGGAGGACGTGTTACCTGCCTCACAGGTTGACTCCCAGCCTGCTTCACAGGCTAACCCCCAGCCTTCCTCACAGGACACCTTCCAGCCTGCCCCACTTAACGCTTCTCTTCTAGCATCACAGGATGTCGGGTTTCCAACCTGTAAGGAATGGAGCCAAACCGAAGCAGGCAACCAAAAATTTACTGACCCCACTACCTTCAATAGGTTCCAGGTGCTGGCAGACACCATGGAGGATGAGTTTGAGACTCGCCTAGTTGGAACTCCATGGTGCGTGGCCAGCTGGTCGAGTTCTGTGGTCGTTCATCAAACGGCACAGATAACGTTACTGCTATCCAGGTGCCAGACTGGACGACATCACCGCAGCGTGCGATGATGTCACGAGAAATGCCGACCGAAACACCCTCTTTGTCATTCACGCGGGGACGAATGACGTAAAGACAACTCGTTCTGAGGAACTGCTTGAGATATACCGCCGCATGATCAAGCAGTATAAACATAAAACGGGTGTCAGTAACATCATAATCTCAGGAATCCTCCCGAGGGTCGGTGCCGAATCTAGCTTTTACAGTAAATCATTCAGCACAAACAACAGACTTCATTCCCTTTGCTCACAAGAAAACGTCCAGTTCGCTAACTTGTGGAACAATTTTTACTACGATTCAGACTTGTTCCTTCCTGATGGCATCCACTTAAACCCTGTTGGAGCAGCCCGTTTCAGGAGGCTGCTCTGTGACCACTACTTTCTTCTTCACAACCCTGATCCCTATATCATTCCAGTCCTCTCTCAGGTGTTCTCTATCTCTTTCATCAAACTTTCCATATCTATCCACTCATACGCCGACGACTCCACTCTGCATTATTCAACTTATTTCAATAAAAGACCATCACAACAGGTACCTCAAAAACTCTATTTCTCCACCTATCAACTCGACACAATCTTCCAAACACCTATCCCCAATTCTTCGACAATACTCAGCTATCACCTTCTTCAACACTAAATGTCTATCATTAACTCAAAATCTTAACTGGAAACTTCACATCTCCTCTCTCACTAAAACAGCTTCCTTGAGGTTGGGCGTTCTGTATCGTCCCCGTCAGTTCTTTCCCCCCGCACAGTTGCTATCCATATACAGGGGCCTTGTCGGCTCTCGTATGGAGTATGCATCTCACGTGTGGGTGGGATCCACTCACACAGCTCTTCTGGACAGAGTGGAGTCTAAGGGCCGCTTTCACAGTCACGTTTGTTTGTGTTGATCGTTACCAATGAGCGGCGATCGCCGCTACCAACAAGAAATCCGATTTCACAGTCGTCTTTCCCGGCGCTGTTTGTTTGCATCAGTACCAAAGATTTTAACCTCTGGTAACGGAGCTCTGGTAGCCGTGGGAGCTCCCCAATGGAGCTTACCAATGACATTAATTAGTAAATAATACAAATTCTTGCTCTCAAATGGTTATATTATTTATTTAAATAGATGTGAAAAAAAATATTAAACAATACAACAACGCGTTGCACGGCTTCAAAGGTAGTATAAGAAAAAAAAATAGAAGAATTTGAATGACATGAACTCACTTCACGTGCTGACCAGTAAACGTCCTGCTGATAATTTCAATTTGATTGATTGATGGTTTATTGTTGCAAAATACACAATAAAGGAGAAGGGAGGACTTTAATACTTGTCACCATTATTCACCTGTTATGCCTTCTTTGTCAGACTCGTATTTTTCTAGTCAGCCTAATACTATATATATATATATATATATATATATATATATATATATATATATATATATATATATATATATATATATATATATATATATATATATATATATATATATATATAATAAAGTATAGTAATATAAATGTGAAGTGATAAATAAGTGTTAAATAAATGTAACTGAAATAGGTGAAAAGTGTCTTGCTGACATATGCTAATATAAGAAAACTTTAATTAATTCTCACCATTATTTCACCTTTTCCGCCTAGGAAATATTAGGCTATCAGCAGATTTGAGCATTCTTTCATCACATTATTGTTCTCTTTTTTTACGCCTGCACTGTCTCCTCTGCTGTAAAAAAAAAAAAAAACTCCAGACGGCACGAGGACGGCAGCAGCGACGCACACGGGACGGAGCGAGACACGTCCTCCTTCACCCACAGCCGCCAGCAGACTCGATGATGCGTTCGAAGATCCTTCCAGAACTGCAGGGTTTACCGAGTGCTGAGTTATTTGCAACTTACCATAGGCTTGTTGTTGCAACACTCAAGCTTCATGTCAGGACAAGAAGAATCTCAAAATGCAACTCTACTGTGTTCCATCTCGAGAGATTGGAGGACCTGGCATGTACAGTAGTATGCAGTGACAGTCTCAAATCGGTTTGAAGTGCTCACCTGAGGACCCTGTAGAACGGTGGGATACCTTCAAACGCGAGACTTTGTAGCTGCCGAGGAGTGCACTGGAGAGCGCCTGAGTTATAGGAGTGGCTTTGCCTCGGTGGAGACGCTAGACTCTAGAGTATATCGAGGGGAATCGCTGCCATACTTGCTGGGAACCGGGACCAATACAGGCTCTGTCACGTAGGGACTACAGCTCTCCTGAGGAGAGACAAGGAGAGATATGTCAAGGGTCTCGCTCAGGACGTCGAGGGCCCCTAAAATGCGAATGACCTCCGACCTGCTTACCGAGCCCTGAAGAAGCTCCGCTCCTAGTCTTCCTCTCAGGTGAATGCTATACGAACAGCTGATGGCTGCCTCGTGTCGGACATGGACGGGCAGAGGGCTCGTTAGGCTGAGTACTTTGAGCAGTTGTACATGGCAGACCTCCACGTGGGCAGCGTCCAATTGCTGGGTTGCAGGTGGTGGATGTTTACCCACCCATTGACGAAAGCCCACCCTCTTGGTTGCGGTCAGAGAGGCTGTGGCTGTTGAGGGTGGAAGGCACCTATGCCTGGAACATCAGCGCAGGGCTGCCAAAGCTGGAGGTGAGACCATGATCCAATGGTTGCATCCGGTCTTGACTGCCCTATGGCAGTCCGGTACCATTCCTCCTGACTGGAAGAGGGGGTTGGTTGTCCCTATCTGGAAAGGGAAAGGGGGCTGCCAGGACTGCAACATCCACTGTGGTATTACACTGCTCAGTGTGCCAGGCAAGGTGCTTGCCCACCTATTGCTGATGAACCTGCAGAGACCTGAACAGTCTGGGTTCACGCCTGGTAAGTCAACAAATGATCGTATCCAGCGCTTCTGCGTACTGGTGGAGCGCTGAGGTGAGTTTCGACAGGGGCGCTTGCAGCCTATGTCGATCTCATGAAGGCGTTCGATTCTGAAGTGCAAGGTGAGGCACTTTAGGATCTTCTGCGACTCCTTGGGATTCCTGCGAGGACTATTGGTTTGCTGACTGGCCTGTATTCTAGGACAGAGAGTGCTGTGAAGTGTGTGGGGGCCTTGCCCAGCTTCTTTCCCGTGAATGCGGAGTGAACCAGGGCTGTGTCCTGCCCCATCGCTTTCCAACACTTGTATGGACTGGGTACTAGGCAGATTGAATGATTGATTATTGGATCGTTGTGTCTTGGCGCCGCAACTGCAGAGTTGTGGACCAGAGTCATTGCGGAGCATCCATTGGCAATACCAGGTCACTGACCTTGTTTTTGCTGATGATGCAGTAATCCTAGCGAAGTCGCTGGAGGTTTTGGTGATGGCTCTCGGGCACTGCACGAGGAGGCAAAGCCCTTAGGACTTCAGGTCTCCTGGGCCAAGACCAAGGTACAGATGTTTGGAGGCTTGCTGGATGACACAGTACAGTCTGTTCACGCGTGTGGCGAGGACGTTGAGATCTCAGAAAGTTTCACGTATCTTGGTAACGTAGTTCATAACAACGGTGAGTCTGGCCAAGAAGTCTGACGGCGGATTGGTCTGGCCCATGATGTTATGGACCTGCTCAACACGAGTATATGGCGTTGTCGATAGCTGTGCAGAAGGACAAAGATCCGGATCTTCAACTTTGTGCTCCATGTCTTACTCTATGGTTGTGAAACATGGAGACTTGGAGAGGCGGATTAATGCCTTTGGTAATAAGTGTCTACGCAGAATCATGGATATCGCTCGAATGACTGTGTCAAACCGGCGACTACACCGTGAGACTGATTCGACATATATTACCTGCATATTTCGTCTATGCCAACTCCGGCTATACGGACACGTGGCACGTTTTCCGGAAGCTGATCCTGCTTCGGGTTGTCTCTGTAAGAGACAATCCAATGTGGAGGAGGCCAAGGGGATGCCCACGGAGTTCGTGATTTTAGCAAGTCGATAGATCCTGCTGAGAGGTACTCGGTTTGGAAGGGGGCCAGCATGGAGACTCGCCCCGGCATATGCTCCCACTGTTTGATTGATTGAGTCATCAAACAGAGCTGTGGGGATGAGTGCTAGTTCATAGGCGATAACGTTTTGATGTTCACATTTCTAGAACTGTCTTTGTAGTCCAATAACTCTTGAGAAGAAGAATTATATATCATACATGACTTTATGGCCAACTTTTTATTCCCTTTCTTATCACGGACATGGTGGACTCTTTTTCAATATTGTTCCATATCAATTTGGCAAATATTTATGAACTCAGGAAGCAGCTCCTCATCAATGCTTAATGCCTTCTCAACATTCACAGATGATATAACAACGTAACCAGTGGTAAGTTGGCAAGTTCATCTGGGTCTGCATCATGACTGAGATGGTGGATACACATATCAATTATCTTTCTGATTCCATCCCTGTCTTTCTTATCACTCTCCATACGAGCAACTGACTCTTCTTTGTGAGTCCTTCTGAATCTTTCATCAGCTGTCTCACCTCTCATGCCAGCCAACTAGCTGCAAATATGACGGCTGAGAGCCCATGTTTTCAAGGTTTCTGGATTGAGTGTGACTCCAACAATTTCAGCTCGCCAGTGCCCATACCTCATGAAGGTTGATTCTATGAACATGTCACTCCAGATGCCATTCCATAACCCCTCCATATGCCGTATGACATGTTTGCCATTCAGGAAATGAGCAAGGATATCTGATGGTAGTCTCCCAATCGTTCTCAGGTAGATCAAAAGTGATCTGGCATTGTTCGAGTGCCCTGCAGCAAAGCCATATACTAGCATTGCTTTCACACACTCTGCATGCAGGGACCAATCTGCCTCTCTGCTTTGACATATGCCATCATGATGAAGACAGGCTTTATAAGGTAGTCAGTCCATACCCACATACTCATGATTGCTCTATTTTCCAAATTCTCCATGGGGTCATCACACTTGACTAAAGTGTCTTGAAGGACTGGTTCAAGGATTACTTCTGCCACCATTCGTCAAGCACGTGAAGACTGTGGGAACTCCTTGCCTGTGAACATTTTCTTTAAGTTATATAATTAAGATTTTTTATTTCCCACTTCTGGATAGCGACACAAGCAACAAAAAACAGTCCAGCAAACGAGGGAGCAAAAAAAAAAAAAGATAATTATAATCAAATAAAGCTAGTCCCTTTGTACTGTAAATTGTTCAACGCTGACTGATGTCCATCAGGTTGATTAATAATGTTGGGTGTACACATTTTGGGCCTATAAAAAAATATACCCATATGCAAGGTTAGGCAAAAAAGACCTTCCGGCTGCCGGACTAGAGGGCAAAACATAAGAAAACAAACAAAAAATAAAGATAGAATAAAAAGCCCGCAAAACGCTACAAATGCAAAAACAAATTGAGTTATGTTGAGAAGAGGTAAATTTAGGATGGAGAGGTGTCTTGATACTTCCCTAATTGATTGTACATCCAGTTCTCATTATTTTATGCTACCACCACCCAACCTTTACCTGTACACATATACCTGACTGCCTCACTGCCACCCTCCCGTCCCTTGGTAACTGGTATGGGAAACATGATGGAGACTGCTGCTATTGATGATGATGTATGTATCGTGGAAAGTGATAGGCTATCCTGTTTGTTGATAATGTTGACATAGTTATTTCCTTGAGGTATCAGTTATTTGTTTCATGAAACAGTGATAGTCTACTGTTTGTTGATAGTGTTATTTGCTCAGTATAGTTATTATTTGTTAAATGATACATGTTTTTGTTGTATACTTAGGCCCGTCGTCTCAGATGCTGACGGCTCTCACAGTCACTATTTCAAAAGGGCAAAAGAGATGAATCGGGTTCTCATATTTTTTTTTATTTTCACGTCCATAGTACATTGTGCATAAGACGAGAATAGTGGACATCACTTTATTGAAGATGAATAATCTTTGGAATACTTATCAACAACGAACAGAACAACATGCCAGTGATTCAGTGAACAGAACTTAACTTCATGAAAGTCAGTTTTCTAAGCTATAACTCTTTAAATGACGCTCATATAGTGCAATACATTTTTTTTTCGTGTGTGTATTAGTACAATTATTAATAAAATGATTTCGTGAAACAATCCTTAATACTCTTCAACACATACAACATCATTAAGAAAACGTTCATTATGCATCCATATTCACATAACAATATACGGTAATCAAAGTAGGCTAATCCTTATAGATTCATATTTCGGTGGTGGTGAGGAAGGTGGTGGTGGTGCTGGAAGTAAGGTGGTGGTGTAAGATTGCTCCCCTCCTATAAGAGGGAGCACGGGCCTTTGCCAGAGGCAGTGGACTGAGTGGAACGTCAGCACTCGTCGAGCGAGCAACTCTCCTGGGGCCATACTTATAAAGATATTGTGTGTTTGACGTAAGTATCGCCATAACTAGGTGAAAAAGTTGTGGCTCTCACCATAAGATTCAGATTTCATCGCTACCAACCACGGCGAGGCACCTTATCAGTCAGCTCAGTTCTTTTATATCAATATTTAGGCTAAATAACACCGAAAAATTATGAAAACTATTTACTAAAAATACACTACATCCGTTATAAAATTGTTTTAGAAGGTAATGATGAAATTTGTAAATATGATGGCATTGCTTATGTAGGCCCCGTTAAAACTAGTGAGCAAAATGGCAGAGAATTCAACAACTTCCGCCGCGTCTGCTGCTGCTGCTTCACCTTCCCCTCCCTCCGCCGAGTGCGGCGAGCGGAGGAGGAAAGATAACTGGGCTCAGGAGGAATTGCTCCTCCTAGCCCAGTTATTTCAAGAGCGCAAGGCGCTCATCAAAGGAGACTTCACCGTCTGCAATACCCGGGGGAAGGCGGCTGCCTGGAAGGCGATTGTAGATCGCCTTACAGAGGCCTTTCCCCGGGGCAGAACCATCAAGGACTGCCAGAAGTGGCAGTCCCTGTAGTCCACGGCGAAAAAGAACACCTCCGCCCACAAACAAGCGGTCACTGCCACAGGTAAGAAATGTTTCCATGTTTCACGACATAAAATTATTAGTCAAACACTACACTACGGTACACTTCCACTTTAGAAAAAAGCAGTGGCAGGTAAAAGGTGAGACGTATTCAACTTTATGTAGCAGACTAACATAATATTAGGCAGGCCCAACAAAACTTACCAGTAACATGATAATCTACATATTAGTAGGTATTTTACAATTTCCCCTTACTCATCCTTAGTCATTTTCCTGTCTCAAGTTTACCTTGCAGTATTACTGAATCAATAGTTTTAGAATACATGATAATTATTTTTATGAGACTCATGGACACTAATGAAAACCAAAAGTGATGGTCAGTATAACACCCGTAGGACTCATAAAAACTGAACCTCCCCAGTCAGATTACTCTAATAGCATAGACCTTTACAGTACTACTACCTGTAAATCATTATACGTGAAGAGGTTGCATAAGGTTCTTAAGGTAAGGGAAATAAAATTCATATGAATTGTTTTCAAGTAGTATTGTCTGGCACGTGTAGTATTTAAGGTTGTGGCTGCCTGCCTGCCTCTGGTGGAACATGTGGTTGAAGGGAGTAGATAACTTTCACCCACATTTTACTAGAAAATGCTCTTAAATTTGTTCCTGTACAAAATTCTATATTTTTTTTATAAGAAAATGGATGTTGTTAAGGCATGTAACTTACATATTGCCTCTGAAAAAAAATGAAATCCATTATTAGAAAACAAAAGAAGGAAATTGTACTGTTGTAATTACTTCAGTCCTTGATCATCTACCTTTTTTCATCTACCATGCTCAACACTAGTGCAACAAGTATTTGGTATTGTTATGCTGTATTTAATGTGCATCTGTAAAAGTTTCAATGGCAGCATAAACATGCATGTTGATAGACTTTAATTCAAAATGAATGCCAGAGTACGAGTTGTTCTTCTAAAAGTGTACTAAAAACTTTTACAGCCATTGTAAAATAATTCATATGCTTGCATTTTCATTGTTGACATTATTACAATGACTTATGTCACATCTTTTTAATTCTAGGTGGTGGTCCAGCTCCCCCTCCTCTCTCGCAGCTGGACGGCCTCGTTGCTGACATCTTGGGGAGCGGCAATCTGGTGTTTGGTGGCTGCCACGATCGGCCAACAGACATCCATGTCGGTGAGCCACCTGCTTCTCCCCTCATAACCGTGAGCTTCGAGGATCAAAGGTATGGGCTACTTCACCACTTAGGATTGTATTGTTGATGCTATTTCTCGGGTTACCTGCTTAGTTTATTAGCATAATGATAAATAAATTAACCCCTCGCTTCTACGGAAATCAACAAACTTTTCTGGCACAGTCCTGTGTCTGCGGGAATTCACTGATACGTTTGACAGGTGAGGGGTTTGGTTCCTTAGTGGCCCGGCAGAAATTATACGCCCTATTGTAAACACTTTCATTCTTGTCCTTTGGTGAATCCCCTTTCATCTGCAGTCATGAATATATATTTTTAGTTACAATAATGAACACCAAAAGATAACTTTAAGCTCGTATACCAAACAAAGTTTGGATATATATGAAAAGTTTGAACCACTCAGACTACTGGATGTTAAGATGCGTCACCTCCTTTCCCCCTTTTAGTTTGTTATAGCGAGGGTTTATCAAATTGCAAAACTGCATGATTACTTAGCATAAGGAAACATATTTGTCAAACTGGATTGTAATAGATTTGCACACGTCCATGATTGTCCGGGACCCACAGAAGGTATATGTAAGGTGCCTTGGAAATAACTTAAAAAATGAGTTTATTTTTTTATTTTTCTACCATGCGTGACTGCACAAGCTCTCAGTGCTCTCAGTCACACAGCAAAGTTGTTATAATAAAAGGTTTCAGTAGGAATTCCTGAAGTTAAATTTGCTGCTGTGCATTAGCATATATTTGGACTATTTTTGTTATATTTAATTTTCATACTATATCTGGAGATCAATTTGAAATTATTTTCTTCCTCATTTGGAGTTTCCTAATTCAATTTTCAGTGTGCTTACCACAAACTAATTGCATTTATTTGATGCATAAAAGTATGAATAAAAATTTAGTAAATCAACACTTACCGTGTATTATTTTAAAATTAATTTAATAATTCAGTGGATGTAGTGCTAGCATTAACTAAAAATGGTATACGTTAATATTTATTATGATTCTGAACATATTAATACTTTTTCAACATACATCCTTTTCACTTAACCAGCAGGCTACTTGAGGAGGAGGAGGAGGAGGACGACCTCGTGCCTGTGCTGTCTGGCCCCAGAGTTCTTCCCTGTACAAGTCACCACCTTCACTGCTGCTGCTGCTGCATCTTCCTCCACCCCTCAGGCAGTTCCACAGCCAACTCAAAGCTTCCTTCTTGTTGATAAAGAAGAAGCCCTTCACCTTACTAAGAAGAGGAAGCTTGAACTGGCTATCTTAGAGGAGGAGCTTGCCATCAGAGCAGCAGTTCGGCGCCAAGAAGAGGCCAAGGTAGCCACCGAAGAGGCCAAGGCAGCCACCGAAGAGGCCAAGGCTGCCTATTATGAGGCCCTCACCAAAAAACTTGGTTAATGGGAACAAGCTTGGCAGCAGCTTCTGCATCAATTATGATGAGATCAGGTACGCGACGGTTTCTTATTCTAAAATCATAAGAACATAAGAACATAAGAACGCAGGAGTCTGCAAGAGGCCGGTAGGCCTGTACGAGACAGCTCCTTTGACCCTAAGCTCCCGTGCATCTAACCCCACCTAATATCGCTGTCCATGAATTTATCTAGTCTATTTTTGAATGTGACAATTGTATTGGCACTCACCACATGACTGCTAAGCCTATTCCACTCATCCACCACCCTGTTAGTAAACCAATTTTTGCCTATGTCCCTGTTGAATCTGAATTTATCCAGTTTAAACCCGTTACTTCGTGTCCTACCCGGTTCTCTTACCAACAAAACCTTATGAATGTCTTCCTTATTAAAGCCCTTCATCCATTTATAAACCTCGATCATGTCTCCACGCACCCTTCGCCTTTCTAGAGAATGCAAGTTTAACTGTTTGAGTCTTTCCTCGTATGTCAAGTTTCTCAACCCCTGAATCATCTTAGTCATCCTCCTCTGCACCGATTCTAACATTTTGATATCCATTCTATAGTAGGGTGACCAGAACTGAACCGCATAGTCAAGATGAGGTCTAACTAATGCTAAATATAGTTTGAGGAAGACTTCGGGGCTTCTGTTGCTTACGCTCCTTGAAATAAATCCCAGTACCCTATTAGCTCGAATTCTAGCTTGAATGCATTGTGCCCTTGGACGGAGATCAGAGCTCACTAAGACCCCTAAATCTCTCTCGCACCCAGACCTACTTATGAGAGTGTCATTTAAGCAATAGTTATGTGAGGGGTTGTTCCTACCTACATTCAGAATACTGCACTTCCCTACATTGAACTCCATCTGCCATTTATCCGCCCAGTCATATAATCTGTTGAGTTCACCTTGGAGAATACTAGCGTCCTGATCCGACTCAATTACTCTATCGATCTTGGTATCATCTGCAAATTTACTAACATCACTACTAATTCCTGTGTCTAAGTCATTAATATAAATAATAAACAAAAGTGGACCTAATACCGAACCTTGTGGGACCCCACTCGTAACACATCCCCAGTCAGATCTTTTACTATTGATTTGCACTCTTTGCTTCCTATTGCTAAGCCACGCCTTGACCCAGTTCAAAACTTTACCCTCTACTCCATGAGCCTGTAATTTAAGCAACAGTCGTTGGTGAGGAACTTTGTCATAAACGCTTTACTAAAATCAAGATAGATTACATCATAATTTTCATCTCTGTCAACCGCCTCAAATACTTTATTGTAGAAGGACAAGAGATTGGTGAGGCATGACCTACCTTTTGTGAACCCATGCTGCGAGTCGTGAATTAAGCTATGTTTCTCTAAATGCTCCCGAATGTTCCTGGCTATTATGGACTCCAGCATCTTCCCTATAACCGATGTTAAGCTAATTGGGCGATAGTTTGAGGCAACTGACCTGTCCCCCTTTTTTAAAAATCGGCGTCACATTAGCTACTTTCCATAGGCTCGGCACATAGCCAGTATTTACCGACATCTTAAAGATGTCGGTTAGTGGGTCACTGATTACATCACCTAACTCCTTTAATACCCTCGGAAATATCCCGTCAGGACCTGGCGACTTGTTCTTCTTAAGCTTATCTATCTCATCCTGAACTACTTGCCTGGTAATGATTATATCCCTCAATTTATCGCCATCCCCGCCCTCGTACACCGGAACTCTTTCCGGTATAGTCGTTCGATCCTCCTGTGTGAATACTGAAAGGAAGTAGTCGTTCAACAATGTGCTCATATTTTCGTAATTTTCTACTTGCTCCCCTGTGTTTGTTTTCAGCGGTCCAATTTTCTCCCGTGTTTTTGTTCTATATATCTGAAAGAAGCCCTTAGGATTACTTTTCGCCTCATTTGCTACTTTGATCTCATAGTTCTTTTTTGCTATCCTGGTGTTTTTCTTAACTAATCTAGATAGTTCGACGTACCGGCCCCTGATATGTCTTTCCCCATTCTTTATTTTCTGATAAATTCCCTTCTTTAACCCAATCTCGTGTTTTAGTCCACGAGTCATCCACTTAGGATCATTGTTTTCTTTTCTAAGTGTTCGCTGTGGTATATGCTGTTCTTGCCCCTCTACTATTACTCTAACTAAATTATTGTAAGACATTTCTACCTGGTTCTCCTGGCTCTCCAATCCGCAGTTCTGGCCCTCATGAATCCCTAAATTATCCCAGTTTACCCCTTCAAGATGTCTTCGAAGCCCCTCGTAGTTTGCTCTTCTAAAATCTGGCACTAACACTGGGTTTGGTTCATGGTTACCGCCCAGTTTAAGCTAAAACGAACCGTTCTGTGATCACTATTTCCTAACTCTCCGCCCACCTCCAACTCACGTAGCAAGTTCCCATTATTGGTTAGGACTAAGTCTAATATGTTATCTCCTCTGGTAGGCTCAGTAACTACCTGCTTAAGGAAATTATCTTGTATAACTTCAAGAAAGTCCTCGGCTTCCAGGTCACCCACTAGATCTTCCCAGTCTATATTCCTACAATTAAAGTCCCCCATTACGCAGACATTTCTACTCATACTCGCCCTGCCAATCTCCTGTAGTAATATACTCGTGTCCTGCCTGTTAAGGTTGGGTGGCCTGTATATAACTCCTAGAGTTAGTTTTTCTTTCCCTTTGTAAACGTCCACCCAAACTGATTCTGAATCCATGTTAGTTTTGACTGAGTTGTTAACTAAACATTTAAGTGAGTCTTTAACATATAGCGCAACTCCACCTCCCTTTCTGCCCCTTCTGTCTTTGTGAAACATCTGATAACCCGTAATATGATAAATCAGTTAACATTTCTTTGGGTTATTTACGTTAAGTTCCAGAAAATTTGATTTGCACCAGTATTACATTCATCATTTAATATTCTACCAACAATTACCGTGTCATCAGCATTTTTAATTATTGTGTAATTAGTAAAACCACTTCAACAATCGTCTGTTTATAAGCTAACAGCTTCCTTTTCTTTGTATAAGCTAAAAGTTTATACACAACGATTGTAGAAGTGGTTTTAGTAATTGCACAATAATAAAATATGCCGATGACACGGTAATTGTTGGTAGAATATTAAATGATGAATGTAAAGGCCCAAGTTCACCTTTTCACTGACTGGTGCAAATCAAATTTTCTGGAACTTAACGTAAATAACCCAAAGAAATGTTAATTGATTGTAGAATAAGAAACCGTCACGTACCAGATCTCATCATAATTGATGCAGAAGCTGTAGAGAGTGTGAAAGTATAAATATGGAGCTGCCCTGTGTAGGCCACTCGGCCTCTTGCAGTTTCCTTATTTTCTTATGTTCTTATTTGGGTTGAATGATTAACAGTGATTTAAAAGGTAGCAGAAATACAAACATGGGAGTGAATAAATGTGATAGCTTCATTTTGAAAAATTTACACATATGTTAAAAGATAATAAGTAGGTTGAGTGCAGAAGCAAATTAAATCAACAAAATTAATCATGGAGGAACATTGGATCAGGTGGACATAACCATGGAAGATGTAACCCATCACCTCCACTACTGCTGCTACATTAGTTCTAGGAGAAACTGGCAGGTGGGAGAGTGGCGGCCAGGGGGGTCAGCCAAGGTCAGTACCGCCCCGCATCTTGCCACACACACTCCAACACGTCTCGCTTCCTCTCATAGGTCAGCTATTTACTAACTTAAAATTAATTTATTTAGATAATTTGATAATCCAATAAGGTCATAGTGTCATGATTGTTTAGTTTGTATAATAATAACAAAGCTTTTGTATACATACCACAACACTTGACAAATTTGGAATACAACATTGTCAAGTGTCATCATGATGATCTTACTGGAGAAGTAGTGCAAGACGTGCCAGGATCTCTTGAGCTCCACATTGAAAGTAAAACCAGTACAGCAGAAGACTCTACGTCCAAAAATCTTCCAGATCCAGGAAAAGGAAGCTATGTGAATCGCAGCCAAACTGGAGATATAAACAACTACAATACTACAAGGTGAAGTAACGAGGAAGAACTTACGAGGACAATTTGCAGAAAATGAAGGAAGAAATGGAGCATCTCACCCCTCTGGAACTGTTCGAGTCAATAATGTCTCCAAATATTTATGATCATATTATAAAAGAAACAGTGCGGTATGCAACTGCATGCAAAAACAAAGGTGACTTTGTGTTTACTGTAGAAGAGCTAAAGTGTTTCATAGCAATCTTGCTTTTTTTTTATCATATCACAAACTACCAGCAGAGAGACACTATTGGTCAAAGGAAGAGCATCTGGGAGTGTCTTTGGTGAAAAAAATAATGTCTCGCATTAGATTTCAGATTATAAAAGGCGTTGTCCACTTTTGTGACAATGCAGAAGCTGAAAGCAATAAATCAGATAAGGGGTTCACAGTAAGAAATCTTATTACATTACTTCAAGAAGCATACATATAATTTGTAGTATTTGAGCCTTGTATCTCTGTTGATTAAATGATGGTAAAGTACTATGGGCACACTAGTTTAAAACAATTTATTTAGGTAAAACCTGTTAGATTTGGCTACAAACTATGGGCACTTTGTGGAACCTCAGGGTATTGCTACAACTTTGACCTTTATTGTGGTAAGAACTCTGAACTTGATGGGAATGAGGACTTATTATTAGGTTCAAAGGTAGTACTGCGAATGTTACAGGCCGTAGCTGATCCAGAATCTCATTCATTATTTATTGATAATTATTTTACTACCTATGACTTATTAGTACACCTAAGAAATCTTGGATATCAGGTGACAGGAACATTGAGGGAGAATCGTTTGAAACTGTGTCCCCTGGAGTCCTCATGTGCTATGGAAAAGAAACCATGAGGGGTATATTACTACAGGTTCGACACAAATGAGGAAATTCTTATGATAAAGTGGTTTGATAACAAATGTGTGACAGTTGGAACTAATTATGATACAGTAGAACCTCTTGCAAAAGTTCAGCGTTGGCTGAAACATACAAAGACAAAGGGAAGTGTTCCACAGCCAAATCCAATGTTCAATTATACCAAACACATGGGCGGGGTTTATCACCACGACTGGTTAGTAGGTAAATATTCTGTGTCAATTCGAGAAAAGAAATGGTACTGGCCCTTATTCACGCGATTCATAGATATGGCAGTGGTGAATTCATGGGTCATTTACAAGATGTTACATCAAGGAGACAACAATGCACAGCTGAGTGTTTTAGACTTCAAACGAGCTATCTGTGTACCATATATGAAATTAAGCTGCATGGAAGTGACAATGGGACGACCCTGTAGTGCTTTGACATCTTGCACAAGTGTTACTGATGTTCGGTATGATGGCAAAGACCATATAATTGAGAAGAGGCAAAAGCAGCAACGATGTCAAAACAAACCATGTACAGCTAAGCCAAGAACATATTGTTATAAATGCAATGCTACTCTATGTGTAGAGTGCTTCGGCTCATATCATCAGAGAAGATAAACTCTTCATAGAATAAAAGCAATTTTTAATTCATGCTTCTGTTTGAAATATCATCACGGCTTGGAAAGATGTTGTGAATTTCAATTATCATACCATACTATTACCAAGATGTTATAATTGCTCCAGTCATATAACTTTGTCTTCAAATCAGGATACTTTTCTGTAAGCTTTGTAATCTCACTTGTAGTCTTATTATCCCAGTGTCCTCATTTGAGGACAGCTTATTGTAAGCTTACTATTAGAAATATTTGTTTTTTTTTAGCATTTGTTACTATTCTTAACCAATCATTTTACAGTATTCTACAAACAAACTCAGTTTATTTCAAAAATAAAAAAAGTTGGGATGTAATGGGTTAAACACATACATCATTATATAGAGAGCGTTCATTATACATCCATATTCATCAATCATACACTACATTAATAAAAAATAGGCTATTTCTGTTGAATTGATACTGTTTAAAACACGTAAAGCATTGTTAAGGAAGCATTCATTGTATACTTTCACATTCATTAATCATATACAGCACTTATAAAAAGTAGGCTATTCCTAATAAATTCATCTCTTCAATGCATACACCATTATTAAAAAAAAGCATTTATATCACATTCATAGTCACTTCATATTAAACTCCACATAACTATACAACCCAACACACAAGCAATTATTATACAAAGAACACTCGTATTATACATCTCTCAACTTCTTACGGCCACTCACAGTTTACAATGAACACTTTAAATTTCTCTTACAACTTTTTCCATTTCTTTCGACCACTAAAAGACTTAAAATGGCTTCTTACATCCTGCTCATTTTATTAAAATTTCTTACGATAAATTCACAACTTACAATAACGCTCTTAAACATCTCGTAACTTCTTGCATCTTTTACGACCACCTCTCGCTTGGCAATGTTATGCAATGACGTCATCGACCATGCCAGCCGGTGCATTTAGGAAACTAGTAGGTTAGTATGCTTTGAATTGAATTACAAAGCTATTATTTTGCATTTACGAATACTACTAAGTTATTATTATGCATTTAAGAAAACTAGGCTATTATTTGCAGCAAATTTGCAGAGAGAAATTAATTCTCTCTCTCTCTCTCTCTCTCTCTCTCTCTCTCTCTCTCTCTCTCTCTCCAGAATGCACACTGACGACCAAAGCCAAGCAAGTAGTTAGCTTATGGAATGCAGAAAATCTTATTACAGAGCGTGGACTAGTGGAAACAAGAGCATTCATAACATATTTTTTTTAACCCGTGGGCTTCGGCTATGGGAAAGCCGAGAAGTGGCCGGGAAAAGACAAAATTACACTGCGTTTTGAAACTAAGAAAAGAACAGGGAATGTACATTAAAGTACTCCTCTCATAACCAAAAAGCCGTTAAAATATTTACTTTTACTCAAATTCCATTATTTTTGGGTGGTGTTTGTCACAAAATAAAGTCTCGTGACGTGTAGCATCTAACCAATAGTCGCTTGATGTCTACTATAGAGAATTTGACGAGTGATTACTGTATGGATAGCTAAGTCAGCCTGCCATGACCCTACAGCACCACCTTTGACAAAAAAGCCCACCTCAAGATCACTCACCCACCACAATGACCTCGTACTTTCATGGTGGGTTGCGCTATGCCACCACCGACTACAATTAGCTCGAATTAGGTGTTTTATGGAGAGCCCTTTTTAGAGACCACCGTACCACAGCCCCGACTCGTGAAAGCCCTGAAAAGGGTCTCCCAACGTTCTCGGGTTAAAGAAACATAATCGTCTTGCAGTTGATGCTCACATTTTCGTAAGAAAAATCATCAAGGAGGGCGCCCTCCTGGGCACACAGTATGTCCTATGTCTTTGAAATTTAAATATGTTGTTTGTTGGTGTAAATGTATGACATTCTGTGAATTTCGTGAAATTTAGGTGAATGTGTAGGGGAGACTCAAACAGAGCATAAAATCTTCTATTTGTTTCACAGACTTTTAATTTTTAGTTAATTACTTTGAAAAAAAATACCATATAGCATTTGTGTATATATGTACATTTCTCATTTTGTAATTTATTTATTTATTTTCTTTTGTTTCGGCCTCGAACAAAATTTTCACTAACAATTTTCTCCACTTTTTCTCCCGTTTTCTTTTTACCTTTTTTTTTTTTTAAATGTACAAAATGAGAAAAATTGCCATTTAGTTGTAGTTTATATTGATACCTTACAAAAGACTATTAGACTGTTGATTTTGTGATTTTTTTTTTTTTTTTGAAGTGTAAAAAACACATTTTCGAGATTTTGGCTCCTACATTTTTTTTTTTTTCCCATTTCATGTGTTTTGCCATTTTTATTCACTTGACTGGCATGAAATCTTCACATATGATTGTTTATACCTTGTTCACTTAGTGGAGAAGGATAAGGCATCTGGTCCCCCTTTATAAAAAAAAAAAAGTTATCACTCAAAGGTGGTGGTGGTGGTGGTCGCGGTGAGGTTGGTGTGAAGATAGAGTCGTGACTCTTGCTTCTAGCGTTGCTTTCTTGCGTGTTTCCTGGGTCTTCATTTTGTTCCAGAAGCCTTCTTTATGTTAATAACTCTGCACATGATTCCTTTGCGCTTGTACGTCATTATAAAGACGTTTTTGGGTTATAGCGCAGCGAAAATTTTCAACGTCCTCCCCAGTCAACGTCTGTGGGAGAACTGAGCAGCAGAGTACGCATTTCACATTCGGCAGCTGTCACGAGTGGATAGAGGGATGATGGATGACAAAATTTACAGGGAAATAGACTTTCTAATGTGAATTTTACGTGCGTACAAGCCTTGAGAAATACCACGTGTGTTGGCGCGCTATAGCGTAACAGCGCGGGGCATTGAAATATCTTAAAGGGACCCTGTTATTTTTAATATTCTACATGAATATGCTTCATTACCTGGTAGTACATAGCATCCCCGACATGTTGAGCGAGAAAAACTAATTTAGTAAGTTTAAAAAAAAATATTCGTCAAAAAAATATACCCCTCTCTCTCACACCCACACACACTCTTTGCTCCTTGCACACACACACACACACACACGTCACATATAACTCGAATGTAGCTCTGCTGTATAGTTGCCCTCTTTTGCTAGCGGCGTCCGAAAAAAAATTGGAAACTGTGTCAACACTTGTATCCCACGACTGTACGGTAGGCTATTTTTGCTCTTAACAAAATTTTCAGGTTATATTTCTCAGAGCCAATTCCACAGTCCATCACAGTGGCTTTGTAATCGCCCGAACGAAACTTTAATCTTTTACACTCCGTAATGGTTAGGTTTTCGATGCAGCACCACACACACAAGAGATGTCCCGTATGATTTCCTCAGAAGTTAACCTATTAAAATATGCATGAACACAAAACACTACGCAATGAATTTTCTAAGTCTTTGGTGTTGATTTGCAGGCTTACTAACACATCATGGCGAACTGTGAAAGAAGCCATTGGTCCTTTTTAGAGTTTCCAAGCTATACAGGAATGATTCATGTTGACCTGAATGCTTTGACGAAATGTGAAATATATATATATATATATATATATATATATATATATATATATATATATATATATATATATATATATATATATATATATATATATATATATATATATATATATAATAGGCTATTTTTGCATCTAAACTTTTTTTTTTTGTTTCTTAGTTTTTTGTAGAGTTTCAAGATATGATATTGACCTGAAGGCTTTGATTTTTTTTTTTTTTTTTTTACAAAAAAAGGAGGCAGCTCAAGGGCACACAAAAAAAAGAAAACAATATTAAAGAAAAGCCCGCTACTCGCTGCTCCCCCCCAAAAAAAATTAAAAGAGGTGATCGAAAGAAAGGTCAATTTCGGGAGGAGAGGTGTCCAGATACCCTCCTCTTGAAAGAGTTCAAGTCGTAGGCAGGAGGAAATACAGATGAAGGAAGATAGTTCCAGAGTTTACCAGCGTGAGGGATGAAAGAGTGAAGATGCTGGTTAACTCTTACATAAGGGGCTTGGACAGTATGGGGATGAGCATGAGTAGAAAGACGTGTGCAGCGGGGCCGCGGGAGGAGGGGAGGCATGCATTTAGCAAGTTCAGAAGAGCAGTCAGCATGAAAATATCGATAGAAGATAGAAAGAGAGGCAACATGGCGGCGGAATTTGAGAGGTAGAAGACTATCAGTATGAAGAGAGCTGATGAGGCGAAGAGCTGTTGACTCCACTCTGTCAAGGAGAGCTATGTGACTGGACCCCCCCCACACATGAGATGCATACTCCATATACGAGGGCGGACAAGACCCCTGTAAATGGACAGCAACTGTGCGGGGGAGAAGAATTGGCGGAGACGGGTACAGAACGCCCAGCCTCGAGGAAGCTGATTTAGAAAGAGATGAGATATGAAGTTTCCAGTTGAGATTTTGAGTTAAGGATAGACCGAGGCTGTTTAGTGTTGAGGAAGGTGATAGCTGAGTGTTGTCAAAGAATAGGGGATAGGGGATCTATACATCCAACATGGCGGCAGGTGGAAGTCGGTGTAAGGGAGCTCCTTATATTTGTTGAAATATCTACGTTCTGCCACAATCTACTATGCTGTGACTATGAGAGCCCGAAAGTGCATATGTGCTGAGTTAACTGACGGCGTAAAAAACCTCTCTGATAAAGGACATAATCAGAAAATGCAGTAAGACCTAACAGTGTTACTGACAGCCAGCTGTTACGTATAAACAAGCCCGCCTTCCCCCGCACCGAGTAAAGCTGCCAACTAGTGTTACATACTTTCGCGCACCGCGGAGCCCTCTGATGAATGTGGTCTAGAACCCTTTCAGCAGCAATGGGTATCAATCAAGAAGATTTCGTGAAGGCGTTCGTCAGTGCCCTTGGTGAGGAGAGAGTGGTGAAGAAGCTGGATGATGTTCTATGTCATTGTCTAGTGAAGGAGATGCAAGAGCTTCGTGACGTCATCAAACAACGAGACTCAAGGATCACTGATCTTGAAAAGGAGGTAACTAGCCTGAAAGAAGCGTTGGACCACCAGGAGCAGTACTCACGGAGGAACAACCTTATAATTACAGGCAATGAAGAAAAAGAAACCGAAGATGTTGCACAAATGACAATGGACCTGATTTTTTTTTTTTACAACAAAGGAGGCAGCTCAAGGGCACACAAAAAAGAAAACAATAATAAAAAAAGCCCGCTACTCGCTGCTCCTAAAAAAGAAACAAAAGATGTGGCCGAAAGCAAGATCAAATACGGGAGGAGAGGTGTCCTGATACCCTCCTCTTGAAAGAGTTCAAGTCGTAGGCAGGAGGAAATACAGATGAAGGAAGATTGTTCCAGAGTTTACCAGCGTGAGGGATGAAAGAGTGAAGATGCTGGTTAACTCTTGCATAAGGGGTTTGGACAGTATAGGGATGAGCATGAGTAGAAAGTCGAGTGCAGCGGGGCCGCGGGAGGGGGGGAGGCATGCAGTTAACAAGTTCAGAAGAGCAGTCAGCGTGGAAATATCGATAGAAGATAGAAAGAGAGGCAACACTGCGGCGGAATTTAAGAGGTAGACGACTATCAGTATAAGGAGGAGAGCTGATGAGACGAAGAGCCTTAGCCTCCAGTCTGTCCAAAAGAGCTGTGTGAGTGGAGTCCCCCCACACATGAGATGCATACTCCATACGAGGGCGGACAAGGCCCCTTTATATGGACAGCAACTGTGCAGGGGAGAAGAACTGGCGGAGACGGTACAGAACGCCCAGCCTCGAGGAAGCTGATTTAGTAAGAGATGAGATGTGAAGTTTCCAGTTGAGATTTTGAGTTAAGGATAGACCGAGGATGTTTAGTGTTGAGGAAGGTGATAGCTGGGTGTTGTCAAAGAATAGGGGATAGTTTTTTGGAAGATTGTGTCGAATGGATAGGTTGAGAAACTGTGTTTTTGAGGCGTTGAAGGACACCAGGTTCTTCTTGCCCCAATCGGAAATAATAGTAAGGTCTGAGGCTAAGCGTTCTGCAGCCTCCAGCCTTGAGTCGTTAAGTTCCTGTAGGGTGGGTCTTCTATTAAAAGAAGTTGAGTAATGCAGAGTGGAATCATCGGCGTAGGAATGGATAGGACAGTTCGTTTTGGAAAGAAGATCATCAATGAACAACAGAAAAAGAGTGGGAGATAGGACAGAACCCTGTGGGACACCACTGTTAATAGATTTAGGGGAAGAACAGTGACCGTCTACCACGGCAGAAATAGAACGGTCAGAAAGGAAAATGGAGATAAAGGTACAGAGAGAAGGATAGAAACCGTAGGAGGGTAGTTTGGAAAGCAAAGATTTGTGCCAGACCCTATCAAAAGCTTTTGATATGTCCAGCGCAATAGCAAAAGTTTCACCGAAACGGCTAAGAGAGGATGACCAAAAGTCAGTTAAGAAGGCTAGTAGATCACCAGTAGAACGCCCCTTGCGGAACCCATACTGGCGATCAGATAGAAGGTCAGAAGTGGAAAGGTGCTTTTGAATCTTCCGGTTAAGGATTGATTCAAAAGCTTTAGATAGACATGAAAGTAAAGCTATAGGACGGTAGTTTGAGGGATTGGAGCGGTCACCCTTCTTAGGCACAGGCTGTATGAAGGCATGCTTCCAGCAAGAAGGAAAGGTAGATGTTGACAGGCAGAGGCGAAAGAATCTGACCAGGCAGGGTGACAGCACGGAGGCACAGTTTTTAAGGACAATAGGAGGCACTCCATTAGGTCCATAAGCCTTCTGAGGATTGAGGCCAGGGAGGGCATAGAACCCATCATTTTGAAGAATCTTTATAACAGGCATAAAGGAGTCAGAGGAGGGATGAGTAGGAGGAATATGCCCAGAATCGTCCAGAGTGGAGTTTTTAGAAAAAGTTTGAGAGAAGAGTTCAGCCTTAGAGATAGATGAGACGGCAGTGTTGCCATCAGGACTGAGGAGTGGAGGGAAAGATGAAGAAGTGAAGTTGGAGATGTTTTTGGCTGGATGCCAGAAGTCACGGGAAGAGTTAGAGAAAGCAAGGTTTTGGCATTTTCTATTAATGAAATAATTTTTGGTTAGTCGGAGAATAGATTTGGCAGAATTTCGGGCAGAAAACAAGAATGTGTGTGAAATGGAGCCAATTACAACTGATGACGTTGATCGAGTACATCGTGTCGGACGTAGGAGGGATGACGGAGTGCCTCGGCCTATACTGATACGATTCTCTACATATAGAGCAAGACAGTGGGTATATGCCAATAGAAGAAAACTGAATCCGAGACAGAGACAATGAATTCCAGGAAGACCGTGGACTGGGACGACCGAGAGTATAGCATCAAATGTGCAGCAGCAGACCGCTACCCAGAACGTCTACGTCAACGAGGACTTGACTAGGCTTCGTGCCTCCCTGCTGTGGAGGGCTCGACGAGGCAAGCAGGCGAACAAAATCAAAGACTGCTGGTCATCGGACGGGAACGTGTTGGTGAAGGATTCAAAAGGTACTGTGAGGTCTGTGAGAAATGAGGATGAACTAAGTGCTATAATGTCACAATCTGGCTGAACAGGTGTTGACAGAGCAAAAGTGAGTCATTGTGTGTGTGTGTGTGTGTGTGTGTGTGTGTGTGTGTGTGTGTGTGTGTGTGTGTGTGTGTGTGTGTGTGTGTTTATATATTTTTTTTTTCTTTCTTTTTACAGCAAAGGAGACAGCTCAAGGGCACAAAAAAGTAAACATTAATAAAAAAAAAAGCCCGCTACTCGCTGCTCCCAAAAAGAATCCAAAGAGGTGGCCGAAAGATAAGTCAGTTTCGGGAGGAGAGGTGTCCTGATACCCTCCTCTTGAAAGAGTTCAAGTCGTAGGCAGGAGGAAATACAGATGAAGGAAGATTGTTCCAGAGTTTACCAGCGTGAGGGATGAAAGAGTGAAGATGCTGGTTAACTCCTGCATAAGGGGTTTGGACAGTATAGGGATGAGCATGAGTAGAAAGTCGAGTGCAGCGGGGCCGCGGGAGGGGGGGAGGCATGCAGTTAGCAAGTTCAGAAGAGCAGTCAGCGTGGAAATATCGATAGAAGATAGAAAGAGAGGCAACATTGCGGCGGAATTTAAGAGGTAGAAGACTATCAGTATGATAAGGAGAGCTGATGAGACGAAGAGCCTTTGCCTCCACTCTGTCCAGAAGAGCTGTGTGAGTGGAGCCCCCCAACACATGAGATGCATACTCCATACGAGGGCGGACAAGGCCCCTGTATATGGACAGCAACTGTGCAGGGGAGAAGAACTGGCGGAGACGGTACAGAACGCCCAGCCTCGAGGAAGCTGATTTAGTAAGAGATGAGATATGAAGTTTCCAGTTGAGATTTTGAGTTAAGGATAGACCGAGGATGTTTAGTGTTGAGGAAGGTGATAGCTGGGTGTTGTCAAAGAATAGGGGATAGTTGTTTGGAAGATTGTGTCGAGTGGATAGGTGGAGAAACTGTGTTTTTGAGGCGTTGAAGGACACCAGGTTCTTCTTGCCCCAATCGGAAATAATAGTAAGGTCTGAGGCTAAGCGTTCTGCAGCCTCCAGCCTTGAGTCGTTAAGTTCCTGAAGGGTGGGTCTTCTATTAAAAGAAGTTGAATAATGCAGAGTGGAATCATCGGCGTAGGAATGTATAGGACAGTTCGTTTTGGAAAGAAGATCATCAATGAACAACAGAAAAAGAGTGGGAGATAGGACAGAACACTGTGGGACACCACTGTTAATAGATTTAGGGGAAGAACAGTGACCGTCTGCCACGGCAGAAATAGAACGGTCAGAAAGGAAACTGGAGATAAAGGTACAGAGAGAAGGATAGAAACCGTAGGAGGGTAGTTTAGAAAGCAAAGATTTGTGCCAGACCCTATCAAAAGCTTTTGATATGTCCAGCGCAATAGCAAAAGTTTCACCGAAACGGCTAAGAGAGGATGACCAAGAGTCAGTTAAGAAGGCTAGGAGATCACCAGTAGAACGCCCCTTGCGGAACCCATACTGGCGATCAGATAGAAGGTCAGAAGTAGAAAGGTGCTTTTGAATCTTACGGTTAAGGATTGATTCAAAAGCTTTAGATAGACAAGAAAGTAAAGCAATAGGACGGTAGTTTGAGGGATTGGAGCGGTCACCCTTCTTAGGTACAGGCTGTGTGAAGGCATACTTCCAGCAAGAAGGAAAGGTAGATGTTGACAGGCAGAGACGAAAGAGTTTGACCAGGCAGGGTGACAGCACGGAGGCACAGTTTTTAAGGACAATAGGAGGCACTCCATCAGGTCCATAAGCCTTCTGAGGATTGAGGCCAGAGAGGGCATAGAAAACATCATTTTGAAGAATCTTTATAACAGGCATAAAGGAGTCAGAAGGTGAAAAGCTGTTGATAGAGCGAGTCATTGTGTACGTGTGTGTGTGTGTGTGTGTGTGTGTGTGTGTGTGTTTAGTGTGTGTGTGTGTGTGTGTGTGTGTGTGTGTGTGTGTGTGTGTGTGTTTGTGTGTGTGTGTGTATATATATACCTATATGTTTAATTATATACGCGTTTATAGTGAAAAGTTGTTGATAGGGCGAGTGTGTGTGTGTGTGTGTGTGTGTGTGTGTGTGTGTGTGTGTGTGTGTGTGTGTGTGTGTGTGTGTGTGTATATATATATACCTATATGTTTAATTATATACGCGTTTATAGTGAAAAGTTGTTGATAGGGCGAGTCAGTGTGTGTGTGTGTGTGTGTGTGTGTGTTTAGTGTGTGTGTGTGTGTGTGTGTGTGTGTGTGTGTGTGTGTGTGTGTGTGTGTGTATACCTATATGTTTAATTATATACGCGTTTAAAGTGAAAAGTTGTTGATAGGGCGAGTCAGTGTGTGTGTGTGTGTGTGTGTGTGTGTGTGTGTGTGTGTGTGTGTAATTATATATGCGTTTAAAGTGAGTTGTTGATAGAGCGAGTGTGTGTGTGTGTGTGTGTGTGTGTGTGTGTGTGTGTGTGTGTGTGTGTAATTATATACGCATTTATAGTGAAAAGTTGTTGATAGAGCGAGTCATTGAGTGTGTGTGTGTGTGTGTGTGTGTGTGTGTGTGTGTGTATGTATACGTATATGTGTAATTATACACGCCTTTAAAGGACAAGTAAAATAATGTGAAAACATTAATATACATATGTGTTCCGCGGCTCGATTTAAGAGTAAAAACAAAGGGAAACGGTAACGCCACTGAGGTGCGTCACCTAACTGTGTGTGTGTGCCTCTGTGCGGGGCCTGTGCACACTGCTGTGGGGAAGGCGTAGTGGTTGAATAGCCAAGAACGAGAAAGTTAAGGGGGACTCCCAGAAAATGGACGACAATGGAGGAGGCTTTGGGGTGACTATTATTATTATTATTATTATTATTATTATTATTATTATTATTATTATTATTATTATTATGATTAGTGGTGTTGGTGGTGGTAGTAGTATTACTACTATTATTATTATTATTATTATTATTATTATTATTATTATTATTATTATTATTAACATCATCATCATTATTACTATTGTTATGATTATGAAAACTATTGCATTTATCTTTCTTATGCACATTGTATCAGATTCCGATTATGATTTTTGCTGCTGAATACTCATATATATGTGTATATGTGTGTGTATGTGCATAAGGCGTTTGCAAGTATGCAAGTATGTACGTATGTGTGTATGTATGTATGTATGTATGTATGTATGTATGTACGTATGTATGTGGGCACGTGGAAGAGAGAGAGAGAGAGAGAGAGAGAGAGAGAGAGAGAGAGAGAGAGAGAGAGAGAGAGAGAGAGAATCTGTCATTGATGTAATTGATATTCGGCATTGTATATTAAATGGTGTATATGTATTCACGCATATGATCACTTTAGGGCTTTTGTTTAAGGACTATTACTTTATGACTAGTTTGGGTTGTAGTTTAGGGATTTTTCGTTATTTCTTATATATTATTATTACTTTTAGGAACATAGAAGCTACTGAATATGAATGTTTTTGTATGTATTTGAGATACCCATGTATAATGGCTGGAGCAATGTTACCATATTGTGCAGTGTGTAATGGTGAGGTGCGGTGTGTGTGAGGCTGCCATTGGTGGGGAGGGGGAGATGTGTGTTGCCTGTTCTGCTGCTGTGTTTCCATTCAGTGCACTAGAGAGTACCGATGAATTTATTTACTATTTAAAAGGAAATTTTGGCCCTTCGCAAATTCCTGAGTTTCAAAATTATGCAAACTTTAACCTTACAGATGAAAATGAAGCACAACACAATAACTTACTCGAACAGTTTGATCCATATATAAATTATATGAATACTATACAAACAGACAACTTATCAAATAAGTACTATGATGGAGATAACTTTAACACGGAGATTAAAGCAATAAATGAAAACAACAGGTTCGCATTACTACATATGAATATCCGTAGCGTCCCTAAAAATCTTCAAAATTTATTGTCGTATCTACAATGTCTGGACATGAGTTTTGATGTCATAGGCCTAACTGAAACATGGATAAATAAAACAAATAAAAATTTGTATAGCATAAAGAAATATGTGCATAAGGAGTCATTTAGAAAAGTTAAAAGGGGGGGTGGGGTTTCACTATATGTTAAGGAGGGCTTATCTTTTACTGAGAGAGAGGATTTATCAATCAGTAACAGTCACCTTGAGTCATTATTCATTGAGCTGGATTCCGGAAAGAAACTTAACAACAAAACCTTGATTGGTGTACTGTATAAGCCTCCGTCAGCAGCAGTGGATTCCTTCCTGGAAGCTCTAAGTGATGTTCTAAGTAAAGTGCAAACTGAGCAGAAGGAGAGCTACATTATGGGGGATTACAACATTGATTTACTAAAGAACAAAAGTAATAAGCAAGTGTCTAATTTCATAGATACATTTTTGAGCTATTCATTTCTGCCACTTATTAACAAACCAACCAGAATTACCAGTTCCTCTGCCACACTTATTGACAATATATTCTGTAATTGTGTTCACAATAATAATTTTCTTAATGGTATTCTTTGTACAGATATTTCCGATCATCTACCTATATTCTGCATTAAAAAGACGATTCAGCAAAATGAAGAAAAGGTTAAATATGTAAATAAGAGAATATTTAATGACAGTAACAATAATAAATTTAGAGTATTGATGAATAACATTGAGTGGAATAACATTATAGACATAACTGATTGTCAACAAGCTTTTTCAAAATTTCAAAGCCACTTTACAAATTGTTATGAAGAAGCATTTCCATTTGTCAAAATGAAGTTAGGTTATAAAACAAGAAAAGATTGGCTATCAGCAGGGTTAAAAAAGTCAATCAAAATGAAAAACTAAATTTATCTGATCCAGGTTAAGAGACCAACACCAGAAAATAAGAGAAAATATTCTACCTATTAAAGATACCTTCAAAAAACACTCAGACAAGCGGAAAGGGATCACTATAAGGAAGCATTTAACGATAACATTAGTAATGTTAGGAAATCATGGGACTTAATTAATGAAATTATTAATAAAAAGAAAAAGTGTAATTCTTTAACAAGGGAAATAATTATTAACAATAAAAAGGAAGTATGCCCCGAGAATATAGCAAATGGTTTTAATGAATATTTTGTGAATATAGGGACTAACTTATGCAATTCTATACCATCTGTAATTCAAGGCCATGCTGCTTATATGCCACCACCAAATCCTAAATCAATGTTTTTGTATCCCACTGACAATAATGAAGTAATAAATATCATAATGTCATTGACAAGGAAAAGCCCAGGATATGATGGTATTACTACATAAATCATTAGATTGTCTCATTTTAATTATATTAGTGCATTGACTCATATAATCAATCAGTCTCTGTCTCAAGGAGTATTCCCTCAAGAACTCAAAACTGCCAAAGTCATTCCCATTTATAAAGGCGGCGATGCTACTTTGATGTCTAAATACAGACCAGTATCGGTACTCACAGTATTCTCTAAAATTTTTGAAAGAATCATGTACAAAAGGTTGATGGAATTTGTAAAATCATGCAATTTGTTATACAAACATCAATTTGGTTTTCGGGAGCAGCATGGTACTAATCTTGCATTAATCACTCTAATAGACAAGATATCAAAGGCATTGGATGAGGGTGATTATGTATTAGGGGTATTCTTAGATTTAAGCAAAGCCTTTGACACAGTTAGTCATGAAATACTGTTAAATAAACTAGAAACATATGGGATCAGGGGCACAGCTCATAAATGGTTACAAAGTTATCTGTCACATATAAATCAATTTGTAGTTTATAATGAAAACAAATCCAGTACTTTGCACATTAAATCTGGTGTACCGCAGGGATCCATTTTGGGATTTTCTACTATATGTAAACGATGTTGCAAATATTTCCCCAAATGTTACAACAATACTTTTTGCAGATGATACAAATTTAATTGTAAGAGGATCAAATTTTGTTGATTTGTTTCATTCCATTAATTCTGAAATGAAGACTCTGGTTAAGTGGATACAGGCTAACAAGCTTTCATTGAATATATCTAAGACCCATTATATGGTATTTCGAGCTAGAGGCAAAGAATTTAATACAACACGAATGTGTATATTGGTCAGACAAAACTGAAGAGAGTAGAGTCTTCAAAATTTTTAGGCATTATACTTGACGAAAAACTAAATAGGTTTAATCATATTATACATATTAAAAATTAAATTGCAAAAAGTATTGGGGTATTATGCAAAGCTAGGAAATATCTAAATTCTGAAACGTTAGTTACTCTGTATAATTCTTTTGTGTACCCATATTTAACCTGTGGACTGGAGGTCTGGGGGTCTGCCAGCAGTTGTCACATCCAAGTAATAGAAAAGATTCAGAAGAGATCCATAAGAATAATAACTTCTTCAGGAGCTAGAGATCATACTGCCGAACTATTTAAGGCTCTTAATATTTTGCCATTCAAAAAAGTCTATCAATATTGTATCGCAAAACTAATGTTCAAATTTCCAAAACAGATGGTTCCTAGCTCCATGAGGGACATGTTTTCCACCAACGAAAACATTCACTCCTACCCCACCAGGCAGCGGGGAAACCTGCGTGTGCCTCAGGGAAGAACCTTGCTAATACACAGGACCTTCCGCTACATGGGTGTTCATATATGGTATGAAATAACATTAAATGTAGACCATCAGTGTTCAATGTCAACTTACAAACGTAAAGTTAAAGAATACTTACAGGAAAATTGGGAATGTATTTTGTAGCTTGCTAATTTGTACATGGGACATGCATTATTATTACTGTTATAAAGTACCTGTCGCTTCAATAATGTGTACTATATATTATTCTCAAGTACGAGTTAATGTTGGAGATTGAAATTATACTCTTTTGCAAAGTTAAACTTTTGGGGGTAAATATGAAATATAATGTCGTCCATATCTTAGCAAATGAAGCGGAAATATATTTCATAACTAAACAGGGTATAGTAAACTATTAGAAGTAATGAGGGCAAAATATACCTTTTAGGTATCAGTCCTCATTGCCATGTGATCTAATGTATATGTATGATATCCAATAATATGAAAGTTATGTATGCTCATGGCAATAAAATTATTATTATTATTATTATTATTATTATTAAGATTGTGTCGAGTGGATACGTGGAGAAACTGTGTTTTTGAGGCGTTGAAGGACACCAGTTTCCTCTTCCCCAATCGGAAATAATAGTGAGGTCTGAGGCTAAGCGTTATATTCCCTCCAGCCTTGAGTCGTTAAGTTCCTGTAGGGTGGGTCTTCTATTAAAAGAAGTTGAGTAATGCAGAGTGGGAATCATCGGCGTAGGAATGGATTGGACAGTTCGTTTTGGAAAGAAGATCATCAATGAACAGCAGAAAGAGAGTGGGAGATATGACAGAACCCTGTGGGACACCACTGTTAATAGGTTTAGGGGAAGAATAGTGGCCGTCTACCACAGCAGAAATAGAACGGTCAGAAAGGAAACTGGAGATAAAGGTACAGAGAGAAGGATAGAAACCGTAGGAGGGTAGTTTGAAAAGCAAAGATTTGTGCCAGACCCTAGCAAAAGCTTTTGATATGTCCAGCGCGATAACAAAGGTTTTACCGAAACGGCTAAGAGAGGATGACCAAGAGTCAGTTAGGAAGGCAAGGAGATCACCAGTAGAACGCCCCTTGCGGAACCCATACTGGCGATCAGATAGAAGGTTAGAAGTGGAAAGGTGCTTTTGAATCTTCCGGTTAAGGATTTATTCAAAAGCTTTAGATAGACAGGAAAGTAAAGCTAAAGGGCTTTAGTTTGAGGGATTGGAACGCTCACCCTTCTTAGGCACAAGCTGTACAAAGGCATACTTCCAGCAGGAAGGAAAGATAGATGTTGATAGGCAGAGACGAAAGAGTTTGACCAGGCAGGGTGTCAGCACAGAAGCACAGTTTTTAAGGACAATAGGAGGCACTCCATGAGGTCCATAAGCCTTCTGAGAGTTGAGGCCAGAGAGGGCATAGAAAACATCATTTGGAAGAATCTTAATAACAGGCATAAAGGAGTCAGAGGGGGGGTGAGTAGGAGGAATATGCCCATAATCGTCCAGGGTTGAGTTCTTACAGAAAGTTTGAGCGAAGAGTTCAGCATTAGAGACAGATGAGACGGCAGTGCTGCCGTCAGGGTTAAGGAGAGGAGGGAGAGAGGAAGAAGTGGAATTGGAGGAGATATTTTTGGCTAGATGCCAGAAGGCACGGGAAGAATTAGAAGAAGCAAGGTGTTGACATTTTCTATTAATAAAAGAAGTTTTGGTAAGTCGGAGAATAGATTTGGCACGATACCGGGCTGAAATGTAAAGGTCAAAGTTAGTGGGAGTTCTAAGGCTCTGGAACCTTTTGTGAGTTGCCTCTCTATCTTTAATAGCACGAGAACAAGCGTGATTAAACCAACGCTTTTTAGCATGAGAAGTGGAGAAAGTACGTGGAATGTATGCCTCCATTCCAGAGACAATCACCTCTGTGATGCGCTGAGCACACACAGAGGGGTCTCTCTCCTGGAAGCAGTAATCATTCCACGGGAAATCGGAAAAGTACATCCTCAGGTCGTCCCACCGAGCTGAAGCAAAATGCCAAAAGCATCGCCTCTTCGGCGGGTCCAGAGGATGTACAGGGGCGATAGGACAGGATACAGAAATAAGGTTATGATCAGAGGAGCCCAACGGAGAGAACAGTTTGGCATAGTAAGCAGAAAGATTAGAGGTAAGGAAAAGGTCTAGAATGTTGTGCCTGTCTCCAAGACGGTCGGGAATACGAGTAGGGTGCTGAATCAGTTGCTCTAGGTCGTTGAGGAGAGCAAGGTTGTAGGTTTGTTCACCAGGCTGGTCAGTGAAGGAGGATGAAAGCCAAAGCTGGTGGTGAACATTGAAATCTCCCAAGGTGGAGATTTCAGCGAAGGGAGAGTGAGTCAAGATGTGCTCCACTTTAGAGTTCAAATAGTCAAAGAATTTTACATAGTTAGTAGAGTTAGGTGAGAGATAAACAGCACATATGTATTTAGTAATAGAATGACAATGAAGTCTTAGCCAGATGGTGGAAAATTCAGAAGAGTCAAGGTCGTGGGCACGAGGGCAAGTGATGGCGTGACGCACGTAGGCGCAACATCCAGCTTTGGATTGAAATTTAGGATAGAGATAGTAGGAGTGAACAGAGTAGAGGTTGCTGTCAGTAGCCTCAGAAACCTGTGTTTCGGTGAGGAAGAGAAGGTGAGGTTTAGAGGAGGAGAGATGGTGTTCCACAGAATGAAAATTAGAACGGAGACTGCGAATGTTGCAGAAATTGATAAGGAGGAGGTTCGAGGAGTTATCAGGATACCTCTCAAGTCGGCAGCCAGAAGGGGAGTCCTCCCTGGGGGAATTTATGCCCCCCCCCCCCCAGGCGGGGACTCCGAGGCGTTGTTTTCGTTAGCCATTTTGAATTTTGAATTTTGGGAAAAGGTGTGTGTGTTTTGTGAATGTAGTGTTGTGTAGAAAGAGAGGAACTGTCTTTAGAGAGCATGCTGAACTGCTCTCTGGTGTTGATGATACAAAACGGCAGCTGAATACACCGGCCCTTTGTCAGACTTGCTCAAGAAGAATGTTCCCGAACCCTTGGCTTGGAGTGAAGACTTGCTGGTGCGGTTCAAATACCTCAAGGATAAGTTGGTCTCGCCACCAGTGCTTCGTCTGCCGAACCCGGATCTGATCTGTGTTCTGAGGACCGATGCCTCCAGCCGCGGGATTGGAGCAGTCCTTCTGCAGTACTACATCGACTGTCCACATCCCGTCGCCTATGCCAGTCGGAAGTTACTCGACCGTGAAACAAGGTACTCCGCGATTGAACGAGAGTGCCTTGCAGTCGTCTTCGCCATCAACAGGTTTGACTTCTACCTACGCGGTAAAGAGTGTATTTTGGAGGTAGATCACAAGCCTCTTTTGTACCTGTCAACATTCAAAGGAAAGAATGATAGACTGGTTCGTTGGGCTTTGTCTCTTCAAGCCTACAAGTTCAGAGTCGTTCATGTCGCAGGCAAAGATAATTTGGGTGCTGACCTACTGAGCAGGTCTTGTTAACTTTTGGTGTAATCTACTTCCAGCAGATTCTTGTTTGGGGGACCGTGTGCGGGTGTAACTACGCCCTGCCGGCCTTGTTAAGTCTGCCGGCCACGTTAAGTCTGCCGGCCTCGTTACCGCCCTGGCTACTCCTACTTCCAAGCCGACGTCATAACCCGGCTGGCGGGCTAAGGCAGACACCAGCTCACCACCACAGGGTGCACACCTCGCCTTCTCAACCTCACGCTGGTCCTTCGTCTCACTGGGAAAGCTGCGTGTCTGGGCTCCTTGCTGCTTCTACCCTGGCTGTACCTTCCGACCAAGTCACCACTGCTGTCTCCCACTGCACTCCAGCCTATGGACATCACTTCCCTGGCCTTTAGCTGAGAGGATTACAACCGGTGCACCCAACCCGGGTGACTCGGCAGGCCAACCCCTTTGCACACTACAGTGGTTTGATTACTTTGTGGTCATTTTGTTGTTTTTGTTTGTATTAATACACTCACCCTTTTTTTGTGCAGTTTTCCTCTCCAAAGGGCTATTAGGGCATTCCTGGCTATTACATTTTAATACTGAGGGCGAGAGATCGTGGCCTCCCGTTTTCCCTCACACTGCGTGCAATTCATGGGTGTTGTACAAGAGGGACTGCAAGGCTCTGGACGTCACACCCAAGCCCTTGAAGACCATCCGCCTTGAAATATCAATCGGTGCTAGAAGCAGAAAAAAATAACGCAGTCCAAGGTAATCAAGGCGTCCCTGTCAAGGGAAGAAATACCTCTTCCCAAGAGGTGGCGACGCACAGTGGTCCATAAGCGTTATTTTCTGGCCAAAAATAAGGGCAACGCTATACCCGTATAATCGAACTGGGGAGCTGATATTCCTTACTTACGACAATTTCCGAAGGTTTTCGGGAGAAAATCATCTCATGTTAATGAACTGCACGACAAAAATTAATTTCATTAAAATTAAAAAACGGCTGTAATTTTATTATTTTATTACATACGGCAATGAAATTTTGAAAGTGAACATGCCCTACTCTTCCATTTCGAAGACAGTGGGAATACCAGTGATACATAGTATCAATGTTATGATATAACATGCTTTTGATACAAGCCATATACAAAACAGATAAAGGAGTATAAAATGATGTACTAGCTGCAGCCGTGTAGGGCAAATATATAGGAACAACATATGCAAAACTTAGCTGCCTTTAGGTGCCCATTCAAAAGCTATATCAATTTCCCTCAGACTTTCCCCTAAGCTGCCGCGGCCATGATTTAACTTTACCGCGGCTTTACCGACAAAAGTTACCGTTTTCTTCAGAGACCTCACCAAACGTCAATGTACGGTCAGTCGTTGATGGGCTCCGCGTAAAGAAACCCCAGTACGAGAGGGTAGGTGTATTGTCATATAGAATTTCTTGCCAGAACAGCAACATGAATGATTATAGATATATATGTGACTCAAGAAAATGAGATTCATAGAAAGAATTTTAAATATTGTGAAGGGAGACACAAGATTTCAAAATGAGAAAGAAATTATTAAGTTACTCCTGAAGTACAGAAACATTAACGCAATTATAGAAAATGTGTAATGTAAGGTAAACTTACGTAATTACACTTTTTTTTCAGAGCTATTTTATTTGTCTTTTCAGATGGCGTCCCTGACAAGGGAAGACGTTCTATTAGAGTATCTAGCTCTGAAAGGCACACACACATTTGAGGGTTCACTTGAAAAGGTTGTGGAAAAACACCAAGAGAAGTTTAAACATAAGAGAAACATGAAAAAAAATGACATTGCAGCTCTAAAGCACCAATTTCATAAAAGATGGCAGAAAGCCAGAAGGTTAGCATCAAAGTTTGTTGAAGGGAATGAAGAGTGGTTGAGAACGGAACTAACATTAGCAGCTAACGATGAAAATGTCTGTTTCACAACCTGTGAGAAGGATCGGTCATTGAATACACAGAAAAGAGGTAGATAATTAGTGTTAGAGTTCAAGGATGCAAGTGAACGAACGAAAAGGAGAAGAACCCAGCAATTACGTCAAGATAAATCAACAGAGGAGCTCGTGTATGCCACTCAGATGAAACTTCGACAATCAGGGAGATCTGATGCAGCCAAGATCTGTGCAGAAGCAACTATGACTACCCCAAGAAGGCCACATAAGATGTTAAAAAAGTTAAACAGTCAACAAGAAACACCACTCTCACCCCATGAAGCTCTTGCAGTCCTTATAAATACAAATATGAGCAAAAGTACATACTGCTATCTGAGAAAGGTGCAGAAGGAGAGACATTGTACCTTATATCCGTCTTACAACTCTGTCCTGAAAATGAAAAAAACTTGCTATCCAGCGAATATTGCAGTGAATGAATTTAATGTTGAAGTTCCTCTTCAGAACTTGTTAGACCACACAGTTGCAAGTCTACTGAGGTGCCAGGAGAGTGCACTAGATCTGATCAAATCAGACAAAAATGATAACATTGAACTAGAACTTACGACTAAATATGGGTTTGATGGCAGTGGCAACCAGGCATTGTATGACATAAAATATGAAACGGATGCACACGGAGACATAAGCGAGAGTGATCTTTTTGCAACTTTCATTAGTCCCATAAAACTGGTCGTGATGGCAACTAATAAAGTAATATGGTATAACAGTGCACCGTCTTCAACTGCATATTGCCGGCCACTTCGACTTCAGTGTAGCAAGGAGACACCTGATTTGATCAGACTTCAGCATGAATCAGTTCAGAAGCAAATCGAAGAGTTACATCCCAGTGTTAAAGACAGAGTAAAAGTTCACCACAACTTAATGTTAACGATGGTCGATGGAAAGGTAATTCAGGCGGTGACGAAAACACCTTCAGCTGCTACGTGTTACCTCTGTCATCCAGTAACAAAGCCATCTGCCATGAACAATCTACAAGAAATAAAGAACAAAGAAGTAGTAAAGGAATATTCAGCTTTTGGGATATCTCCACTGCACTTGTTGATCAACAGCATGGAATGCGTACTTCATATTGGATACAGAAAACATCTCAAGACTTGGGCTGTTAGGGGAGTACAAGCTAAAGAAGTATTCATGCAAGAAAAAAAGAAAATTCTAACATCTTTAAAGGAAGAACTAGGACTGAATGTGGACATCCCTACACATGGTAGTGGGACAAGCAATAATGGGAACACAGCAAGGAGATTTTTCAAGGACTTTGAAAGGACTTCAGAGATCACAGGAGTAGATAAAGAGTTGATCAGGAGATTAGCAGTGCTACTTGCTGCACTAAACTCTGGATACGAGATTGATCATAAAGCATATGAAAAGTTTGCTGAGGACACTGCACATCTATATGTAAATTTATATGGCTGGTATTATATGCCTGTGTCTATGCATAAAATGTTGATGCATGGCTCTCATATCCTCCAGAATACGTGCATCCCTGTCGGACAGGCATCTGAAGAAGCCATTGAAGCTAGACACAAGGATGTGAGAAATATTAGACTAAGTCATACATGTAAGAACTCACGAGTACGGATCAACACAGACTTGTTCCATTGGCTTCTTGCATCATCTGATCCCCTGGTAGCATGTCATAGGAAAGCAAAGTACCTCAAACCGGAAAAATCACTATCCCATGATGTGATTCAACTCTTAAAAGAGCCAAATGTATATGATGATGATGATGATGATGATGATGATGATGAGGAGGAGGAGGAGGAGGAGGAGGGGGAGGAGGAGGAGGAGATGGAGGAGGAGAAGGAGAAGGAGTACTTGGAGGAGGAGCAGGGAGAGGAGATGCAGGAGGGGGAAGAGGGGAAGGAGGAGAAGGAAGGTTAAGGGGGAGATTCGCCTTAATTTTTGTAGATGCGGGTGAAAAATATCGGTTTTCTGTTCTACAGCCAGGCAACACCTAGTATCCCTCTAGTATCAAATGGTGAAGTTCTTTTTTCTCTACCGCAATTTTAAAGGGCCTAGCGAGCAGCCCTTTAAATGTCTATTAAATGTCCGTGACGCGCAAGTAAGGGAGGAGTATGCATGTTTTTTTTGTTTTTTTATGCTTGAAATAACTATTTTATGAAGAAATAATGAAGTGAAAACACATTCTCATACCTCTGGCATCCTGAACCATCCTTCCCAACCCTCCCAGCCAGCAGCCAGCAGCGCGTATAGCGATCACGCCGATCAGAGAGAGAAGAGATGCCAGAGGGGTATGACATGCCGCCGCTCCTCCTGCTTATCTTGTACTGATCCGTGCCTTATTTTAAGATCTGCTTTCGAATTCTGAACACAGACATGCCTAAGTTGAAGAGGAGAATACTACAGAGTAGAAGAGCCTGGGTATTGGGCAGGGAGAGGAAGGAAAACATCGCTGCTGAACGTGAGAGTGAGGATGCTGGCCTGCAGCCACCACCACCACCACACATGCTGCCTGCCACGGTACTTCCACCCCCGCCTCCATCACCAACCACACCTGCTGCATCATCATCTGCTGCTTCCACACCTGCTGGATCATCATCTGCTGCATCAACACCTGCTGCATCGTCATCTGCTGCTTCCACACCTGCTGCATCGTCATCTTCAACACCTGCTGCTGCCACGCTTCGCGTGCCACGTGCATTGACAAGGACTCACCTTACATCCAGCCGTTTGCCTGCTGTTACTGAAGAGTATGACGATAAATATATCGTAACTGGAAGCCAGTTACGTGCTATGGTTGCTGAGCTCCAATGCAAGAAGCGAGGATGCAGGAAGAACGTAGTAGTAACACCTGCTGCTAACAGATGGGACACCACCATCAGTGTTGATTGCGAGGAATGTGGAACTAATTATTGCCATGCACCACCTAGAACAATCAAGCTAGCAGGTGGGGAGGAAAACAAGTATACTGAAGTAAACCTCCAACAAGTATACCACAGCCTTGTGACGGGTGAGGGTCGAGCAGGCCTTGAAAGTAGGTCTGCTTTCTTAGGTACTGATCGTGAACTCACCGCTGCTTCGTACGTGAGGCACTACCACTTCCTTTACAACAAAATGCAAGGTCACTACGAGAAAGGGATGGAGATCGTCTATGAATCCGTCAAGGAATTTTACACCTCAAGAGAGATGGCAGAACCTGATGAAGACGGCATCCTTGACGTGGAGGTGTCCTACGACGGGACATGGATGACTCGAGGTCACAAATCACACATTGGTATTGGGTTTGTGATTGATGTGTACACAGGAATCGTGCTTGATTTTGAAGTCCTCTGCAACTATTGCATTGCTTGTGAGAAGAGGAGGATGAAACCATCAAACAAAACCCACAAGTGCCATAAAAACTTCGATGGAAAAAGTGGTGCGATGGAGGCAGAGGCAGCAAGAAGATTGTGGAGCCGATCCCTAAGTCACAAGCTCCGTTACGTTACCTTTGTTGGAGATGGTGACTCGAGTGCATTTACGGCTGTGACTGAACTGGACAACGGAAAGGGACCCTACGAAAACGTGAAGGTCAAGAAAGAAGAATGCGTCAACCACGTATGCAAACGCATGGGGACACGCTTACGAAAAATGAAGCAGGAGGCCAGTGTCATCACAAAAACAAAAACAGGAAAGACCAGGAAAATGAGTTTGCTTGGTGGAAAAGGAAAATTGACTGATGAAATAGTAGATCATCTTCAATTTTACTATGGAAAAGCCATCAGAGACAACACTGGAAGTGACTTGAAGACCATGAGGGAGGCAGTGTGGTCGTTTTTTTTTGTGTGTGTAAAACAATCCCTAATATACAATACAAAAATCATAAAAGTAATTATAACTAACAGATTGTTTTATTTTTTTGGTAACACGTCACTTTCTTAAGCTTATGTTAATATGTATATCCTGTAATACTTTTTTTTTATTTATGATCTAATGCAACTATTATTTAATATACAAATCAATTACGAAAGAGGAAATACTAGGCTACGCTACGAAACAATATTTGTCTTCAGTGATTAATTCCGTTGTAATATTATTGCAAAAAACGGTCTCTTGTCACGATGTTCGTATATCTTGACCGGGGAGAGGGAGGGGGGGGTGATTCATGACTTAACATTCATGACAACACTGCATTCATAGCATATTTTGATTTCAACATATAAAGCTTTAATTTAGAAGGGGATATATTAGGCTACGGTGCGAAACAGTTGTGTCCTCAGTGCCAATTCCATTGTTATATCATTGCATAAATAACATACAGGTGACAGTTTAGCAGAAGTACATATTGTCATAGTGGTTGAGGGCATTGAAATCTGTTCTTTGGTTATTATTTTCAAATTTAATAGAAGTGCATATTGTTATGATGGTCAGTGGCAGTGCAAACTGATCTTCCGTTATTATTTTCGTATTTGATTGCATAACAATAATAACATTTTTTTTTAAATGCAAATCTTTTCAGAAAGGGGCAGTATTAGGTTACGCTACGAAACGATATTCTTCTAGATATTCCTCATTGCTAATTCCATCGATATATCATTGCATGACACTTCACACAATACGCATATTGTTTAAATGGTTGAGCCCAATGTCTATAGAGTAACATGTCGGGACACTCTTTTGAATAAAACCGTACCTTCCCGCGCATGGCGTATCTGGGGTACACTGAGGCTGTGACTGACTGACTGAGCTGAGAGCTCAGTCGCTTTGAAGTCACGGTCGTGTGTGGTGTCTCGGTCGTGTCCGCTCGCCATCGCGATACTTTTCCCCATCGACGCCATGCCCAACACTTGTCCAGTTTATATATATATATATATATATATATATATATATATATATATATATATATATATATATATATATATATATATATATAGATAGATAGATAGATAGATAGATAGATAGATAGATGTAATATGCAAAATTACAGATTTACGATGACAATGATGTCACTATATATAGCCTGTCTGGTTCAACATCAGATAATATCCTCTGCTGTAATCAGGGGCGATGCCAGACATTGTAGACATCAGGGACTTAAACCCTGTGTGACAAAGGGGAGGGGTCCGTGTGTATGCTTCCCTGCGAGAAAAAATAAATAAAAGCAACCCCATAGATAGTGACTTCTGGGGACTTAAGGGACTTTGGTATAATGACAAAAAATAATTTATGATACGTTCTTCACTAGAATCAAGTAACGGTATAATGAATTAAGTAAAGAAAAATAGTTTTGACACCTTAAAACCTTAAAGAAGATCTGAGGCTTTTGATGAACGATCTGGGGCTTTTGATGAACGATCTGGGGCTCAAGCCCTAAAAGCCACCCTCCCCCGCCGCCAATGGTTGTAATAAATGAGTGGGCCCAAAGAGTTTTATAATTATAATCGTTGTAGTAGTAAATGTCCTACCTTCTCCTCATGTTAACTGAATTATGAAACCCATGTGAGAGCAAGGAAACCATATAAGTCTATCGTTAAACCAGTTTTCTATCCTAACTTTTCATAAACGAATTGTTAAATCGATCGATTATTGATATCATGAAATTTAACCTATTACCAAGTCTTCACAATAAAAAAATCAACCTATAACATTACATTCATAGTGGTAACACAAAATTTAATGCAAGAATTAAAGAGACGTTAAAAGTTGACATTTTACTGAACTCTCTGCTCAAGCACTACTTCATCCATTTTCTGTCATCGCTACCCCATGATACGCCACAGCTATACCTCCCATCCTTCCCTCATACTCCCACCCCCCGATGAGTGTGTCCCGACATTACTTATATTGACATTGGGTTGAGCCCAGTGAAAACTGCTTTACGTTTATTGGTTTCGTATTTTTTTAAAGTTATATACTCTATACGTGTAGCTTGCAAATGTAGTTTAAGCTCCTGATGTAAGCTCGTCGCTGATTGGACAGCTGCTTGAGGCATTCATTTTTGTCTCTTGATGTTCGGGTAAATAAAGACCGCGTACCCGATGCACTCCCAGTGGAACGCCAGCACTCGTCGAGCGAGCAACTCTCCTGGCCCTTGAGCCAGCTTATAGACTGCTGAGTTGCTCGTTCGGCTCCGGCTACGGGTGCAGAGGCACCCGTGCCCCCCGACCAGCTAGGCAGGGCCTCATGGCCTGAAGCCTAGCTCCTCTGCCGGGCTCTAACCATAGCCCATCCAGTCAACGATCTGGTAAACAAAACAAAAACAACAACAACAACGATGCACTCCTCACCCGGGTCCTGCTACGGGTAGCCCAGGGCTCCCGTGTCTCCACTGTGCTGCTGCCGGCGGAGGCGTCCCCTACACCCGCAACGAGACTTCCATCGCCTCGACACTCCCTTACCGGGCCAAAGACCCTGTTCCCTCTACATGGGGATAAACCTTAGACGACGATGCACTACCATCAGTGACACGCCAGTCCTCGTCGAGCGAGCAGCTTGGCCGGTGTAGCGAGATATTTTGACCGATCTGAAAAGAGTGACCGACCCAGGATATCATACCGCATCCCGGCAGAACGCCAAGTAGGTCCGCGGCGAGAGGATCCCCCCAAAAACATTATCCAATGGGGACATGCTACGACACTCGTTACTTTCCTAAAAACTTATATCGCCTCGTATATCATTCAATATATCTATTTTAAGGAACTATATGTCACTTGCAGTCGAAAATCACCAAAAACTATGCATGGAGCGCCCTTCGGAGTGAAATAATTCATTTAAAAAGTAGTCGTCGACCGTGACGGACGTCCGTCCCTGCCCTGCTGTGAGCGGCGGGTTATTACCGAGCTCACCGATACATCTACCGCAGAGCAGCAGCGTAACAGCCTTCATTAACCCGTGGGCGTCGGCTACGGGAAAGCCGAGAAGTGGCCGAGAAATGGCAACATTACACTGCATTTTGAGACTAAGAAAAGAGCATGGAACGTACATCAGAGTACTCCTCTCATAACCATAAAGCCGTTAAAAATATTTACTTATACTCAAACTCCATTCTTTTTGGGTGATGTTTGTTACAAAATAAAGTCTCGTGACACGTGGCATCTAGCCGAGAGTCACTTGTTGTCTACTTTAGATAATTTGACAAGTGATTGCTGTATGGATAGCTAATTCAGTCTGCCATGACCTTACATCACCACCTATGACAAATAAGCCCACCTCAAGATCAATCAACCACCACAATGACCGAGTTCATGCATTGTGGGTTGCTCTATGCCGCCACCGCCTACAATTAGCTCAAATTTGGCGTTTTGAGCCGAGCCCAAAACTGGGTCCGGCGTTTCAGCGGACCGACTCATGAGCCCAAAATGGGTCCACCGACGCTGCCGGGTTAAGGAATAGTTCCATGGCATGCGTTATATACATGTGACTTCTTAACTTTGGGTGATATATATATATATATATATATATATATATATATATATATATATATATATATATATATATATATATATATATATATATATACACATGCATAGGGAGAGAGATAGAGATAGATATAAATATATAAATAGATAGATATAGATAGATATAGTTCGATAGATAGATAGATAGATGTAGATAGATAGATATAGATAGGTAGATAGATGTGGATGGATATATATATAGATAGATAGCTATAGATGTATAGATAGATAGATGTAGATAGACAGGTGTGGATGGATAGACTGAAGTATTGAAATCTACACTCTCTATAGAAAGGTGACGAGGAGGCCTGATCGAAGGTTATAAATGGATTTTTTTTTTTTTTTACAACAAAGGAGGCAGCTCAAGGGCACACACACAAAAAAAAACAATAATAAAAAAAAGCCCGCTAATCGCTGCTCCCAGAAAAGAATCAGAAGAGGTGGCCAAAAGCAAGGTCAAATTCGGGAGGAGAGGTGTCCTGATGCCCTCCTCTTGAAAGAGTTCAAGTCGTAACCAGGAGGAAATACAGATGAAGGAAGATTGTTCCAGAGTTTACCAGCGTGAGGGATGAAAGAGGGAAGATGCTGGTTAACTCTTGCACAAGGGGTTTGGACAGTATAGGGATGAGCATGAGTAGAAAGTCGTGTGCAGCGGGGCCGCGGGAGGGGGGGGAGGCATACAATTAGCAAGTTCAGAAGAGCAGTCAGCGTGGAAATATCGACAGAAGATAGAAAGAGAGGCAATATCGCGGCGGAATTTAAGAGGTAGAAGACTATCAGTAGGAGGAGGAGAGCTGATGAGACGAAGAGCCTTAGCCTCCACTCTGTCCAGAAGAGCTGTGTGGGTGGAGCCCACCCCCACGTGAGATGCATATTCCATACGAGGGCGGACAAGGCCCCTGTATATGGATAGCAACTGCGCGGGGGAGAAGAACTGGCGGAGACGATACAGAACGCCCAACCTCGAGGAAGCTGATTTAGCAAGAGAGGAGATATGAAGTCTCCAGTTGAGATTTTGAGTTAAGGATAGACCGAGGATGTTTAGTGTTGAAGAAGGTGACAGCTGAGTGTTGTCGAAGAACAGGGGATAGGTGTTTGGAAGATTGTGTCGAGTTGATAGGTGGATAAATTGAGTGTTTAAGGCATTGAAGGGCACAAGGTTCCTTCTGCCCCAATCAGAAATGATAGCAAGGTCTGATGTTAAGCGTTCTGCAGCCTCCAGTCTGGAGTCGTGTACTTCCTGTTGTGATGGTCTTCTATTGAAAGAAGTTGAATAATGCAGAGTGGAGTCGTCGGCATGCGAGTGGACAGGACAGTTTGTGATGAAAAGAAGATCATTGATGAATAACAGAAAGAGAGTGGGTGATAGGACAGAGCCCTGTGGAACGCCACTGTTGATAGGTTTAGGGGAAGAGCAGTGACCGTCTACCACCGCAGAGATAAAACGACCGGAAAGGAAACTGGAGATAAAGGAACAGCGAGAGGAATAGAATCCGAAAGAGGGCAGTTTAGAAAGTAGAGACTGGTGCCAGACTCTATCGAAGGCTTTCGATATGTCTAGCGCAACAGAGAAAGTTTCACCGAAACTGCTAAGAGAGGATGACCAAGAGTCAGTTCAAGCCCCGCCCGGTGCCACCAAGCTGGGATTTTTCAGCCGCCGCCGAGTGGCTTAAAACTACCCACATGCTGTCCAGAAGACCACCTATCAACCCGGACTCTAGATTCCAGGATCAAAGATGAGCTCTGGGAGGGCAGCATGAGCCAATGCAAGATGGCGCCACTATAAACACTCGCCTGCGCCAGAACGGGCTGGGCCGACCATCAGGACCTACCGGAAAGAAGCCTTGGACCGACCATCAGGATCCACCGGGAAGAAGCCTACCGGCGCAATAGGCTGCAATGTAAAAAAAAAAAAAAAAAAAAAAAAAAGATCGCCAGTAGAACGCCCCTTGCGGAATCCATACTGGCGATCAGATAGAAGATTATAAGTGGAAAGGTGCTTTTGAGTCTTCCGGTTAAGGATTGATTCAAAAGCTTTAGATAGACATGAAAGTAAAGCTATTGGGCGGTAGTTTGAGGGATTGGAGAGGTCACCCTTCTTAGGCACAGGCTGTACAAAGGCATACTTCCAGCAGGAAGGAAAGATAGATGTTGATAGGCAGAGACGAAAGAGTTTGACCAGGCGGGGTGTCAGCACAGAAGCAGTTTTTAAGGACAATAGGAGGCACTCCATCAGGTCCGTAAACCTTCTGAGAGTTGAGGGTAGAGAGGGCATAGAAAACATCATTAGGAAGAATCTTAATAACAGGCATAAAGGAGTCAGAGGGGGGATGAGTAGGAGGAATATGCCCAGAATCGTCCAGGGTGGAGTTCTTACAGAAAGTTTGAGCGAAGAGTTCAGCCTTAGAGACAGATGAGACGGCAGTGCTGCCGTCAGGGTTAAGGAGAGGAGGGAAAGAGGAAGAAGTGAAATTGGAGGAGATATTTTTGCCTAGATGCCAGAAGTCATGGGAAGAATTAGAAGTGTTGACATTTTCTATTTATAAAAGAAGTTTTGGTAAGTCGGAGAATAGATTTGGCACGATTCCGGGCTGAAATGTATAGATGGATGAAGAGCTTTAATGATTAAAGGGGGTGTCAATAAGGTTTTGGGTGTTTAGGAACCAGGAAGGATATACGTAGCAATGGATTTAAGTTTGATAACTTAAGATTCAACAAAGACATAGGCAAGAATTGGTATACCACTAGAGTGGTGGATGAATGGAATAGACTTGGCAGTCATGTTAATTTTTATTCATGAAGGGGCTGGATAAAGTCATGGATAGTGTCGAGGTAATTAAGGTGGGGTTAGGATTACAGGACCTGCCTTGTGTAGGCCAACTGGCATCTTGCAGACTCCATACGTTATAAGGTTCTTATGAGAGAGAGAGAGAGAGAGAGAGAGAGAGAGAGAGAGAGAGAGAGAGAGAGAGAGATAATAATTTGTATAGGTTCTTGTGATCTCTTCTCTTTGAGTTGAGTGTATAAGAATAATTGCAAGAAGTGAGTCGTGAGGGTTTCAAAATGTCCGCAGTCAGTTGTTGCAATGACAAAGTTGACCACTTTTTTTTTTTATATGATCTGTGATCGGAAGTTAGTTTGTGAAGTTCCGATCTCCACATTCCGATTACCTTTTACAAAGATTTATTGTTTCCATTCCGATCGCCAATTGATGTCCCGATCAGATCGGAAGATCGGACGATCGGACTAATGATCGGAAATGCCCAGCTCTGGTATGAACATATAGTTAAATAAGAAAGGAACACCACATCTAAACCGCACAACTGTCAATAACTGTACACACCTGTCACGGGTCAACTTGCTCTGGAGGAATGGCCTCAGGTTGTTGTATGGGGTACGGCTCTTGAGCTTCTTTCCATTACTCACAGTCTCAAGGGCCGAGGAGTCTATGTTAATTTCTCTGTTGAGTGTCAGTAGGTTACATAAACCTAAATGACAAAAATGGAGCACACAATAAAATACAATTCCTTTTAACATCAGTACTCACTTGTATGGACCAGTCCACTTCTGCTCCATTTTCCCACCCTTCCGAGTCTCACTGCGAAGGTTTCTTTTAAGAACCTTCATCCCTACAGATCTGTTGAAGGTCTTCACTCCTTTTGCTTTCCTGTTCCTCTACTCGGCCTTCTGCTTTTCTCGGGCTGCTTCAACTCTCTGTTCCCGCTGCATAATAAAAGTAAAAGCATAAGCATTGATAGCACTATGATGACCGGATTGACTGTACTAAAATATAAATTTCATTGTGCAGACGATGCTTGTAATGTATGGTACAATATGGATGAAAGAATGATCATATGTAGCAGGACTTCAATTGGAATCAATGTCGAGTGTTTAATCTGGCCATATGACTGCAGTCATTACATTGAAATAGTCTGGAGACCAAATAAAGTCAGGCTAAAGCAGAGAATCAGTCTGGCAATGAATGTACTATGCTGAAACATGAAGTATAGCATCAATGTAGGGTAGGCGGTGGCCGAAGTGATAGCGTACTGGACCCACATTCGCCGCGTGATGGACGACGCGGGTTCGAATCCTCACGCTACCACTCGGATTTTTCAGTCACCGCCGAGTGGCTTAAAACTACCCACATGCTGTCCTGAAGACCACCCATCACCAGGACTCCAAGAGAGTCAAGAACGAGTCGGGGGCAGCATGAGCCAATGCAAGATGGCGCCACTATAAACACTCGCCTGCGCCAGAACGGGCTGGGCCGACCATCAGGCCCCACCTGGAAGAAGCCTTGGGCCGACCATCAGGCCCCACCGGGAAGATGCCTACCGGCGCATCCCGTAGTACTTGCAGAGTTCGTCGTTGATCTGTGGGGAATGAAGAGGTCAAAGTAGCAGCAGTAATACAACAGGTGTTATAATAGTATCATTTGTTTGCATTGTTAATAATACCTGAGGTTTGTTCAGCATCTTAGAGCTAACGAAGCATTAGTTGATGTAAATGTCCTCCTCTTACAACTGTATTGGTAATGATGCAGCTCTCAGGTATACCTGAATATAACATTACATCCTGATGACCATTCCATGAATTACAACAGAAATAACAGTAACATAAAGACTTACCGAGGGACAAAACTCACGTCCCTGATCAGTCAGGATCCTTGCAGGCTTGCCCCATCTAAGGAAAGCAGATGTCATTATACATATGAACAGTAAATCTGCGTCTTTTGTATCACATTCTTATATTATGCCTAAACATAATCAATTGATGGGAATGACAATGTCTGATATGATTAAATTTCATAATTAGTGCAAACAATATGGCAAGGCAAATAACTTTTATACAAGAACTAAAGTGAGCCTTTAATTGAAATAAAATTGAGAAATAAAACAGTTGTGAGAAGCAACAAACAGAGAAAAATGTTTGGGATTGGTACGACTGCACGGACTTTTACGTGCATTGATGACAAAACATGTTGCAACCTCAAAACAATTGTGGTAATACATGATTAAAGAAATAATGATTACCAGTAGCAAACTCATTAGATTGGACTCATTCCGTTTCACTAATATTGAAAATAGGGAAAATATCGTGGATGGATTGTATGACAAATTTTTTAAATGATTCTACCAATGTTGAATATGTTTTGTTTATTACATCAGATTGTTGAATGTTTGCATCTATTTTTGAGGGCAAAAAATCAATCACGGTGATGATGAGGTAAACTTCAAAGGAAAATCATGTACACTGAATTAATCTTGACATCAGGATACCTTTTTCTAAGATGGATTGTTTAGCATCCAAACTGACTATTTGAAATTACATTCATAAGTAGTGATGATATGGCAGTAAATAATTCATCCAAGTGCGGAAAATAATAATAAAAATGTGCCAGCGGATGAAGGAGCGTATGCACCTGGACACAACCCATATGCTGTCTTATCTTAACTGGAAAGAAGTCGACAAACTTTGCGTAGAAGTCGACAAACGTGCAAATGTACCTGTAGCCTTCATCACTAACAGCCATTGGACCTGGATAGTTTAATAAAGCAGGAAGCAAAAAATACATCATGCAAAGCCATCAAAACCCAACATAACAAATTAAATTAGCTTGTGAAGACACTAGGTAAAGCTAGATAAATCACCCATGCTAGATCAAATAATTCAGGCAAAGAGAAAGTGCATTATAACCCAGAAGAGAGAGAGAGAGAGAGAGAGAGAGAGAGAGAGAGAGAGAGAGAGAGAGAGAGAGAGAGAGAGAGAGAGAGAGAGAATTATAGTGTTCCATGAACAACAATGAGAGCTAACTACCATGCATTAGAAAGCATTGTTCTTCTCATATTTACAATTATCATAAAGTAGACCTAAAAGAGTAAGACTGCTGGCATTTGAGGTAGCTCACATATGTACAAAGTTTTAAGCAAGGCATTTGACAGAGTTAAAATAAATGTGGCAGCATGGGCTCTGAAAAGGCAGATGGTTCCTGAGAGATTGGATGAATTGGTGAGACATTGTATGAAACCTCAAAGAGTAAAGTGAAGGCTCCAGTAGGAATATTATTGGAGTTTAGCATCAGGCGGAGAACAGCCTATATATAGAGACATAGATGAGAGTTGCAACCAAAACCAGGCATTCCAAAAGCACAACCCAGAAAAGGCCCACAAGACATCAAAATGGTATCTGACCTGTCTCGTGACTTATAACAGTAACTATACATGGACAAAAGCATGTATATAGGTATGCATGCATATATGTGTGTGGAAGGGAGTTCTACAATCATGCAAGGGATAAGTTTCTGAAGGGATCATGTAAATTTAAGCTTGAGCAGAGATAGTGCGATTTCACCTTCAAAATCTAACTTTGAATCATCCATTTGTTGTATCCTTGTGTATGAGAAATGTGAGCATAATGTTAAAAGAACTAACAGTTTTCCCTTGTCCTATTATATATTCGCCAGAAGAAAAAATTGAAGCGTTAAAAATTATGTGTCTGTGCATGAGTGAGTGTTGGAATGTATGTACATTTGATTTCTGAACTTTTTTGCATACCTAATACTTGTACTATTTTTAAAAGAAACCCCGAGCCAAACCACCTGATAACATTTTTTACATATCTGATCCTCACCGACCAAGTCGACTTTTATAAGTTCCAACGGCTCCTTCACCTTTATGGGACGCATCTCTGGGGCCTGCGTCTTCATTGGCGTGTAGTGCTGGCACTCACTGTAGCGGCCCCTGTCAAGCAGTCTCGTGCTCTCCTCCAGTGAAAACGAAAGTGGGGCGTTGCAGCCCAGGCTAATGTTCAGTCTTACTTTGTATCAATGTTTTCGTTCGTGCTCCCGTCTCGCTGTTTCTTGTGCGTCTAATTGTTTATCTCTTGTTACTTGTTTATCTTCTGTCCGTCCACGCCCTCTTGTCGTCCATTCGTACACATTGTTCTACACATACACCCACACTTAAATGTCACCCACACTTCACAGCATTCACACAAACGCATACCCACACAAAACACCTTTTCTTGATGTTTTGTTTGTGCCCATGACCTTTGTGATTTTTGTCCAATAAAGTAACCCTGGCGGATATGACTTTCTCTATCCGTGAACCGATTATCACTTAGAACACTCGCTACCACCAACAATTGGTGACCCTGCAGTGTTGCTTTGGTTCAAGGTGGCTTATAGCCGGTGCCGCACCACGGGCACTCTCTCCCAGAGTGGAGGACCTGGGCAGGGTAGCTTGTCCATTCGTCCGCCCTCTCCTGGGGCAAAAATCCTCACCGCCGCTCGGGGCTCGTGATGCTGAGCACTCAGGTCGGGAGAAGCATGCCTACGCCCCTGTATGGTTGCCACCTTCAGGGTTCTCCCCGCCCTCCCCAGGCACCCTCTGTGCGCCTCTTCCAGGCACCCTCTGTGCCTCCCCAGGCACCCTCTGTGCCCTCCTCCTCCAGACGCCTTCTGCGTCTCCTCCAGGCACCTTTTGTGCCCTCCTCCAGACACCTTCTGCGTCTCCTCCAGGCACCCTCTGTGCGCCTCTTCCAGGTACCCTCTGTGCGCCTTCCAGGCACCCTCTGTGCGCCTCTTCCAGGCACCCTCTGTGCGCCTCTTCCAGGCACCCTCTGTGCGCCTCCTCCAGGCATCTTCAGCGCCTCCTCCAGGCATCTTCAGCGCCTCCTCCAGGCATCCTTTGTGCCCCCTCTCCAGGCATCTTTTGTGCCCCATGGTGCTTCTCCCAGCGCTCACCCACCCACCCCTCCCACTCCTGCTTCCTGCCTTCCCGCTGGTCCGGGGACTGAGACACGCACACCGTGTGACACGCACACAAGACTCAGTGAACACTCAAACACAGTGCGACACATTACTGAGACACAGTGCCACACACTAAGTGTACACGCCACACACAGACTCGGTGTACACGCCATACAGACTCAGTGTATACGCCACCACACACCACACAGACTCAGAGAGACACGCAAACACAGTGTGACACCCCACTGGGATTACTAGTATAACAGCCCCGGGTTCGACCCCTAGCCATCACAGGTTGAAAAATAAAAAAAAGGGAGAGGAAGAGAAAGAATAGTGACGCTAAGATTCCTCAACCTCATAGAGAGTGTACGGCTGGGTTCGAATCCCTGCTGTTTCCTCTCTGTAAGCTGCCACCAGGAGGTTGTAATATGGCACAACCCCCAAAGCCTGTAAGTGAGGAACGGCAGTTCTATGAACCAGGTGGGGCGGAACTAAACTAACTGTTTAGTTCCCAGACTCTCCCTGCCCTGGCAGGCCTGGCAACACTTGACTTTAACAACTGTCCCACCTGGCAGATAGTGTCCGTCGTTCCCCAGCTTACTATGGGTTGTTCCTTGAGGTAGATGGTATCCTCAGTCCCAAGTTTGGTAGTGTGGGGTCGTGGTTACCTTCGGAGGTCGTGGTGGGGGAGATTGCGAGACTGCACCGTAGGCTAGGAAGGCTGTATGCATTAATACAGGACATAGGCAGAAGACAGTTTATTGATTTGCTTCCCAAGTTCCCTTCCCCCTAACAATAATCCTCACTCCCGATGGGAGTGTAGCATGTTTTGGTTAATACAAAATTGCATTTAAATACACAGTTCAAAATATCCACCAAAAAAAAGAAAACCCTATCTAATAGTATGACTGAGGCTATGGAACTGGAGTCACAGGTTTAAGCCTCTTCCAGAAAAAGTCGTCTATGGGTCTCTGGTTCTAACCATATCCTCACTAGACGAAGGAAGTGTAGCATGTTTTGTTTACAAACGTGAAAACCTTTCTTATAATCCCTAACATTCTTATAGATAAATGCTACACACGAGATAGATGAACCCATGTCGGGATGTATCACAGGGCTACCGCCCGATTGGCTAGACACTCCGATTTTAATTTCCTGCACCGGCGTGCACACACACACACAAAAAAAACCTCATGACAAAAATAGGAAGAGAAGAGTAAGTATGAGAGAAAGATCAGACTGTTACAGCTAAAGGGGCGGTGAGGTCACTGTTTTGCCCCACGTCCACCAAGCGGGTGCCCCTTACCCGTTTTACACAATTTCCTTGGCTTGGTGGAGGCCTGAGAGCTACACTATATGCTGTTGTGCCGTGCCTAAAGGGGTGGTTTCGGAGCCGTTTCTACTCACATCACCAGCCTGCTGATCTCAGGGGCAGGGACTGGACTGGCTCGCCCTTACCTTGGCTCAGTTCAGGCACTCATGACTGAGGCATGACCCTTGTTCACCACTGGCGTCTGGGTCCATTCTCAACTCTCAATGGGGCAGCTTCAAGATGGCGGGCCACTCCTTGCCTAGCCAGGACACCGGCCTTCAGCTGTCTCTCGCCCTCACCTGTGCCGTGGAAAGGTTAAGTCCCGAATGAATCACTAATGAACGCCGGCTAGGGCTATCTCTCACTCCCAGACACTCAGGACTCTAGCGAGCGGTGAGCTTACCTGTGCCGTGGAAAGGTTAAGTCCCGAATGAATCTCGTCAGGCCGAGCGGTTAACTCGTGACCTTTCCCCTGACGTGGCCACCTCAAGGTTCCAACACGTTTCCTTCTCGCCTTTCAGCTTGGTACATTAATCAATCTTTCCTCTGCCTTTCTGAGGTTGTCTTTTTGTATGTTAATTCTAAACTTAATTTTCCCTTAATTTCTAAGTCCTAACGTATAAATATATATAAAAATAGGGATCCGGCTGGATTTATATCAGGGGTGCCAACCCAAGCTGTGGTTCGTATGTCTCGCTCTCTTCCCTTATCTACTTATGACATATTAACCTTTACGGGTATTGTTTCGGCTGAGGAGAAACTGGATCCGGTAAATAACCATGGCCATGTGCAAGGGATTATTCCCACTTTTCCCAGTTGGCTTTTAACTGGCTTCTGCGGTGTTGGTATGCCGGCAGGTACGTTACACTAGCTGCCCCCTGGATTAACCACCGCCTCCTGGATCTACCACCGCCCTCTTGGATTACCTTACTCTCCTGTGGATCCTCATAGATAGTGCAGTGTGTGCAGCACGTCCCCAGCAACAGTTAGTGTCACAGTGTTACTTACTAAGCATATAGTGTTGTGTTACAGTGCCTTTTTGAACACTGGTTCACTCCCCGAGCCACAGAGGCCCCTGGCACGTGCCAGCGCCTATAGTACACGCAGTTCGTTCCACTCTCACGGACTACCGCGGCTCCTGGCACATGCTGGCGCCATTCACTTTGCAACTCGCTGTGGCCCCCGGCTCTCTGGCATCTAGCGCCTTCCCACGCAGTCGTTCGACGCACTCACGACTGCCGCGGCTCCTGGCATATGCTAACGCCTCTCACTCCTCAACCGGCTGTGGCCCCTGGCACGCTGGCATCTAGCGCTTTACCACGCAGTCGTTCGACGCCCTTACGGACTGCCGAGGCCCCTGGCACGCTGGCAGCTAGCGCCTTCGCACGCAGTTCCCTCGACGCACTCTCTGACTGTTGTGGCCCCCGGCGCGTTTACGCCAGTGCCTGTTGCCCATCTCCACGCCGCTCGACTTCACCATACCTGACGACGACATGCAACTCTTCCTTTACTACGGCGGTGTCCTTCAGAGCACCACTCTTCTGCTCAGGACCCATCTACGTGGTTCGCGATTTTGGAGTGTGGATTCAAGCCTTCCAGGATCTATTAAACAGCCAACCACTCAACTCACCGCAGCTCAACTCACGCAGCCCACCTCACGCAGCCCAACTCACGCAGCCCAACTCACGCAGCTCGACTCCTCGCTGCTCAACCCCTCGCTTCTCAACCCCTCGCTGCTCAACCCCTCGCTGCTCAACTCATCACTGCTCAACACTTCAGCTCGACTCACCGTAGCTGTTGCCACTGCACAACTCACTCCAGCTCGACTTACTGTAGCTGTTGTCACTGCACTACTCACCCCAGCTCGACTCACCGTAGCTGAGCTCTCCTCAACTCAACTCAGCGCAACTTACCGCGCACCTCAACGCAACTCAACTCAGCGCAACTTACCGCGCACTTCAACGCAACTCTACTCAGCGCAACTCACCGCGCAACGCTACACACCGCAACGCATCACCGTGTCAGGACCCAGAAAACGAGGAAACAGAGGAGTGAGATATACAACTGTGTAAACACCTGACAGGACAAACACTAACAAAAAGGGTGACATATATATAAGTGTAAACATCTCAAGTACAAAGAGGAAACAACGAGGGTAAAGGAAAACAGATACCCAGAGAGGAAAGGCAGGTATACAACTGTGTAGACATCTGACAGGACAAACACTAACAAAAAAAGTGACATATATAACAGTGTAAGCATCTCAAGTACCAAAGAGAGGAAACAACGAGGGTAAAGGAAAACAGATACCCAGACTCAGATACAGAAAACAGATGCCCAGTGGGCGTGGTCAGAAAGTGTGAACAACCATTGAAAAAGACTCTGACCCGTGACGTCAGTCGTGGCGACATGTTATGAGCCAATAATTTAACAGAAAAATCACTGAGGGAGTGTCTTAAGACTGACTCACGAATAGTAGGAGAAGTAAAACAATACAACATAATGAGCTAGCAGATGGGTGTGACAGGAAGTATTGGCCACTGGTTATGTAGAAAATTAAGGGCGTGTCAAGGATGTAAGTCCGCCTAAAGCAAAGAAAAATGTGGCCTAGAAATCAGTAGTATGAGTAGACCGAGCTTGGTTCTCGCCTCAAGCAGACCTGCTACTCACTCAGCCGAGGATGGCTGTTGTGATCTTAATCGTGAGTAGAAATTCGAGAATCTAAGGGAAACCGACTGTATTGTCCTGGAGATTATAATGTAGGAGATGTGAAGTAGGATTGTGAGTGGGACAGGATTGTGATTATTTGTTTGCGATGTAAAGCAAAGGTAACACCACTGGGTGTGGTAAAATTGGGTGTTTCCATGACTTGTAGTAGATTATACTATAGGAATGTGTTATTAGGATTTTTGTGAAGAGAGTACATAATGATTGTGATGTAAGCAGAGAGATACAAACCACTGCTTGTGGAACGACGAGTGTTATTATTATTGGAAACAACTGAGCACATATTGTAGTATTATGTTTAAGACATGTCGTTTGTCATATGTTGCATCCATTGCTGAATATGCCAGCGTTATGATCGTCTGAGCATAGAATATTGCGTAAGGCAATTACTTTCATTTAATTTTAAATAAATGTATATTTACTTTTTCACTTGTTTATCCCCGAACTCCAGTCTCCAATAACAACTTAAGCCGGATCACGCTACCAGGGATACGAGACGGTGAGATCATTTATGGAGTAATTAATGAGTGATAAAAGAGTTGATTTAATACAAGAAAAGAAGGGTCTAAAACTGGCGGCAGCGGTATAGGGATAAATAGGGACATGTGCTTACAGTGCTTTTGTTTAATTTACTCTGACGAGAAAACGCCTCTTATTTTCATTAAGCTTTGCTCGTTTTAAGTGGCGGAAATAATAGTGACGATTTAATTATATAATTAATGGTTCTTCCGGAGGACATGGACTTTGACGATATGGTAATGGAAACTCTGGCCAACCACTGTTGTTCTGTAGTGCAATGGGTAGCACACGCGACTCAACCGAGAATTCATGAGTTCCTTCCCGGGCGGAGTGGAAAGGGATGGGCAGTCTCTCTCCACCCGCGCCGCGATCCATTCATCAGTGAGAGGGTGTCAGGTGACAGGCAGCGGCAGCGTCCTGCCTCTCAGGTTTGTTTGTTTTAGGATTGTTACCCCAGGATGGAGGGGAACACGGGGCTCTACGCCTCACAGGGTGGAGGTGTGCCGCGGCGGACGTGCAGCCATAGAGTGACTTTATAAAGGCCTAACCCGCGTCCCCCAGGTAGGAAGTGTAGAGTATGATCTAGAAAAAATGTGAAATACTAAGAAAAGTGTGAGGTATGGATAAAAAGTCATGAATGAAAAAAAAAAATGAAGCATATGGACAATAGTGTGAAGTATTAAGATAAATGTGTGAAGTAAGAGAATCAGAGGAAGAGGAGGCCAGGGTAGTGCCCCCCTCAGTTAACTACTACAAATAACATTAAATAAATAAATGAATAATAAATAAATAAATAAATATGCACACTTGCAGTGGAAAAAACGGAAAATGAGCGAAGAACAAAACAGGGAGTAACCTTTAATATAATAAGATGAAGGCTATAACGAAGAAGGGAGTAACCTTTAATATAATAAGATGAAGGCTATAACGAACAAGGGATTAACCTTTAATATAATAAGATGAAGGCTATAACGAACAAGGGAGTAACCTTTAATATAATAAGATGAAGGCTATAACGAACAAGGGAGTAACCTTTAATATAATAAGATGAAGGCTATAACGAACAAGGGAGTAACCTTTAATATAATAAGATGAAGGCTATAACGAACAAGGGAGTAACCTTTAATATAATAAGATGAAGGCTATAACGAAGAAGGAGTAACCTTTAATATAATAAGATGAAGGCTATAACGAAGAGGGAGTAACATTTAATATAATAAGATGAAGGCTATAAAGAACAAGGTAGTAAACTTTAATATAATAATATGAAGGCTATAACGAAGAATGGAGTAACCTTTAATATAATAAGATGAAGGCTATAACGAAGAAGGGAGTAACCTTTAATATAATAAGATGAAGGCTATAACGAACAAGGGAGTAACCTTTAATATAATAAGATGAAGGCTATAACGAAGAAGGGAGTAACCTTTAATATAATAAGATGAAGGCTATAACGAACAAGGGAGTAACCGCCTCACATAAATATAAGGAAAAGAAGGCTATAACGAACAAGGGAGTGACCTTAAAAGTAATGAAAAGAAGGCTATAATTAACATAACTCAAGAGTAACTTTGTAGGCAGATCCTTTTCTCATGATAATACATATGCAAAGTGGCAGCACTCCTAGAAACAGGGCGTGTGTGAGTTTTAACGGATGAATTTATTAAAGAATTAGGGCTCGCAGTAAATAACTGTGAAGCGAAACCCGTGAATATTGTCTCTGTGCAAAGATACCATATTGAAAATGACGGTAAAAGACAAGTTAATATGGAAGGAAAAAGTAGTTTCCAAGACTTATTGATAACACGCGATGTAGATTTGCCGACTCATATTATGTTGAGTACTGATTTGTCGTGTAGCACGAGATTATTTTGAAAACATTGCAACTAAATGAGGAACAAAAGAACGAAGCTTAAAACTGATAATAGCAGGTGAAACCAAACAATTATGCCAGGAACAATGTCTTATATCTAGAGGTGAAGGATCTTAGCTAAATGTAGATGGAAATGAAGAAGGTCTCACTGAAAATAAGGCCGTACGTTGCCAAGCAGCGGAACCTTTGCAACTGCATGCATCTGTTGCAGGTTACATAACGCTAGTGACGCAACTACAGGCAAGTGAAGCTTTATTTGAGCCTTGTGTTAGTACTCCTCAGGCTAGAGTCTTGTGCTCAGGGATAGTTAAGTTAACCCCTTCATCTGACAATCAAAGATCTTATGTCACTGTGCCGTATTTGAATATTGAAAGTGAGTGTAAAGATAGATGATAATACAACGTTAAGATTTGTGAAGCCTGTCACTCATGAGCTATACGCTGATCTGCCACAAGTATCTAGTGTACAGACCGCTGACACAGCTAAAACAGACTTGAAGCCCGCAGAGCTTGAAGTAAGGAAGAAAAGCCTCTATCAAATTGTTGACGCTAAATTCCCAAGTGAAGAGAGAATTAGGTTTTAAAGTCCTTAATAGATAAATATATAACAGTGTTTTCCACAGAACAAGAACCATTAACAGTAACGCCCTATTTTTTTAAGCACCATCAAGCAAAACACTGATGAAGTAGTGTACAGGCGTTCATATAACATTCCTATCAGTTATCATGACAGAGTAAATAAACAACTTATATCGCTCCAGCAACAGGGTGTGATTCGCCCTTCGCGATCACCCTATAATGCCCCACTTATCCCAGTGCAAAAAACATGGAGTACTACGACTTTGTCTGGACTTCCGGGCACTTAATAAAACACTACAGGACGACCGGTACCCACTCCTAATATAATTACCATACTCAATCAATTGGGAGATAGTAAGTTTTTTTCATGCCTAGACTTGAAACAGGGTTACCATCAAATCCCCAAGATGAAATCAGCAGAGAAGACGGCATTTTCTTCTCCAGCAGGACATTGAATTTACTTCCCTCCCCTTTGGCCTTAAAACAGCCCCGTCCTGCTGCAAGAAAATAATAAACACTGTCCTTACAGGACTATTAAGCAACAAGGTTCAGGTGTACCTTGATGACATAATTATCCTGGGCGATACATTTTCTAATCACGCAGATAACTTAGAACAAATTCTGGATCGCTTAAAGGAAGCCAAACTGACTCTTAAGATGGAAAAGTGTAACTTTTTTAAGGACAAAGTAGATTACCTGGGCCATGCCATCCGCTCAGAGGGAATAAGACCTCAATCTAGCAAGCTGGAGGCCATACAAAACGTCCTGGCCCCCCAAACTGTTCATGATTTACAGTCATTTCTTGGATTGACTAATTATTATCGCAAATTTATTGCAAATTATTCACAAATTGTTGCTCCTTTTCTAAAGATTTACAAAGGGAAGAAAGGTACACAAAAAATAAATAAATAAATAAATAAATAAATAAATAATTAAAACTCCACTCATATGGACGGATGAAACAAAAATTGCGTTCTCAACCCTTAAGGATAGAATGCTTGGTACAGTCACTCTACGCATCCTACTACAATACTGGTGGAGTATTGCAATAACAGGATAATGATGATAAACTAAGACCTGTATCTTTTTTTGTGAGAAATTGAATACGGCAGAACAGCGGTACAGTATAGTTGAACGAGAGGCTTTAACTGTAATTTATGGGTTACACGTAAACCGCCCATTAATACTGGGTTACCCTGTTGAGATCCACACGGGTCACAGACCTTTAGTCTGGTTGTTACAGGTAGCTAGTCCCAACGGCAGGATAGCTAGATGGCAGACTCTCATGAGTGAGTATGGTTTCACAATCAATCATTTGCCTGGCAAGGAAAATATAGTAGCAGATTTTTTTTATCAAGGACGAAGGCTCACAGGACACTGAGATTGAATTAGAAGGACACGCGCGATAATGTTTGTGGATGGGGAACAACAAAAACCGTGGAACACGTGGATAATGAGGGGCAAGGTATTGCACTAGTGCAGAAAAAGAAACAGGCGCCGAAAAATTAGAAAATAAAATACATGATATGTATGGACCTGAATAGTGAGTGTATTGGCCACACACTTGACTGGAGTATTCAGGAGATTAGTGAGCTGCATGATGAGCAGCCGGCATATAAGTATGCTAAAAGAAGGAAGCCCCAAGAATGAAAATTGAGCAAAGACTCAGAGAAAAAAGGCATAATGTGAGATGCCGCCCCTGTTAGAGGTACAGGTGGAAAATGTGTTATATTGTATTGAAGATGGGCATAATCTGAGATGCCGCCCCTGTTAGAGGTACAGGTGGAAATTATGTTATATTGTGTTGAAGACGCCCCTGTTAGAGGTACAGGTGGAAATTATGTTATATTGTGTTGAAGATGGGCATAATGTGAGATGCCGCCCCTGTCAGAGTTACAGGTGGAAATAAATGATGTGTTTTAGTGAGTCCGTACGGAGAAGCCACTAAGGTGGTGATTCTACCCCCCAAGTATTTCCAAGGCGATAACTCTGGCTCATTCGTCGCCACTGCAGGGCACGGAGGAACCAAAGTTACGTTATGTCGGTGTAGAAAGTTCGCTTTCTGGCCTGGAATGAAACGGGATGTAGAAAATTATGTAAGGAAGTGCGTCATGGTAGTCGTTTTAAAAGTGAGTTGGGAACTTGCACCCTGCTCCTTGGCGGCAATATCCAGACGTCACCGCTCCTTTTGGAAGAATACACATGGACCTTGTGGGTCCCATGGGTGTATCGGACAATGGGGTTCGATACGTAATGCCCATAGTTGATGTTTTTAAAAGGTATTTGATTATAGTACCCTTACGGAGTAAGGAAGCCCGCGAAATGGCGAGGGCGTTGTACGTGGATGTTGTTTGTGTACACGGTGTTCCTCAGACAGTTGTTACAGGTCAAGGTTCAGAGTTCGTTAATTCCGTGATGCAGGAGATAAATTAGAAGCTACCTGTGCGACACGCGAATAACGGCTTACCATACAAATGGGAATGGAATAATAAAGCGCGCAAATTATACTGTTGTTAACATTTTGAGGAGAATGTTCTAGGAAATGTGTCCGTTTGGGATATAATGCTACTTATAGACATCTTGGCCTATAATCCTGCGTATTATCGCACCATAAAGGAGTCCCCATTTTATCGAGAGAGACAGAGAGAGGATTTTTAGAGATCCTCCTGTACCCTACACTATGTTAGAAAAAAATTCAGCAGCCCTGGTATGATATTTACTCCTATAAAGAGGAAATGGTTGCAATTGCAAGGAAAGTTTATGATATTGACTCCTGTAAAGAGGAAATGGTTGTAATTGCAAGGACAGTTTATGATATTTACTCCTATAAAGAGGAAATAGTTGTGATTGCAAGGAAAGTTTATGATATTTACTCCTATAAAGAGGAAATGGTTGCAATTGCAAGGAAAGTTTATGATATTGACTCCTATGAAAAGGAAATGGCTGCAATTGCAAGGAAAGTTTATAATAGATGCCAGGTTTACAATGAAGAAAGTAGAGAAGAAATGGAAAAGTATTACCATGTTACCAAATCAAAACTATCAACGTTGGCGACAGAGTGTTCCTCAAACATACACCAAAAATAAAGAAAAGAAAAAGTTGCAACCTATTTTTGATGGACCCTACAGGGTAATAGAGAAGATCAGTGATATAATGATAAAAATTAGGAACCTCAGGACTAATAAGGTTTCAACGGCCCCCACAGATATAGTAAAAGTTCTTCATGAAGATTGCATTGATGTGCAGCAATGTCCAACGATTAGGCGAGCATAACCTTTAAATCCAAAGACAGACACTGATCTATTCTTTGCATTGCTCAACCCTGAAAACGCTGAGAATATTCTACCGAAAATGATAACTCGTAGCGGAGAGGTGACTGCTACTCATGACACATTAAATAATGTTCGTTCTACAACAGCAATAAACAGCTGATGCACAGGCCCTACCTTCTCAGGTTACTCCCAAACTTTCAGAGCCACCTCGGCATAGATAAAGCCTTCGCTCTTCGACGGTACAAGAGTTGCCTAAAATAATGTCAAAACTAATACGATATAGAACAGGAATAATGTATAAGGATAAAAATGCAATAATTGAGCGGAAATATGACGAAATAAACCACAGATTGATTTGACTCTTTCGGTGTACGACTCAATGACACAACAGGAGTCCCCAACACGTGCTGGCCAAAGTTTCACACCAACATACTCTCTATATTATAGTCCTCACAGATAGAGACTATAGTACCGTTTAGCCTCACAGAAGATATTTTAGCTGTATTATATAAAGCACGGATTTTAACTACTTCGTTACTTGAAATATTATTCAAATGTCACCTGAGTATCCAGCTGTAAAAGCAATAAAATACACACTCTTTAATTCTGAAAACGAATTCAGTTCATTGTTGCATCATCTAAGAAAAGTTTTAGGCTATGTGATGACTACTATTCAAAACAAGCTGCATGCTTCTATGAATTATAGAGAAAAGAAAAAAAACGGGAAATAATTTTTTTTGAGGATCCTTGTCTAATAACCTATTTGGTACCGCGACCCAGGCTCAAGTTGATGCTATTCATGGAAAAATAGAGAACTAGAGTCATTAACTGAGAAAGATTTTATATAGTTAAATGTTTATTATGGAAAACTCAACATCGTTAAGTAATATGCATGCCATGCTATATGCCTTTAACAGGCTATATTCAGCTGTAGATGTATTGAACCAAGTTGTGCGCCATTTTACTATAGACTATGGCATTAGGAAGAAAAAAAAAAAAAAAAAAAAAGCTCCTACAAGAATTGTTATATTTTGACTTAGCATTGAGACACATAAAACCAGGTATACAAGATTTATATTTGAGTCTGCAGGCTCCCCTGCAAACATACATAACTCCAACCATTATGTGAAACAAACAGTTGTTCAGTACATTAAAGGAAGCCTAGGCTCGGCCTCCAGGTCTTTTGTGCCTTGCAGTTCTTGATTTTTTAGCTCTATATAGGGATGTAATAACTGTCCTCCAGGACAACGGCTTTGCACGATTCTCGTAATTTCTATTTCACTAAACCTTTGCGAGGAGATCCGATTGACACCTTTGATGTCTTTCGAATCGACTCCCTTCCATGTTCTGTGCAGAATAGCACTTACTTTCTTATGTATAGTGTTGATTCACGATGTATTGCCCTCAGTGAGAATAGGAAAATATATTTTCTGCTTTCTAGTATAAAACACTGTAACAAGAATAGCCATATGTTAGTTTGTCCTCCCACAGGCCCCGTCCATGAGGCTAGTAACGCAGCCTCTTGTAAATCGGCTGCTTTCTTGAAACATGAGTCAGTGATCAACCTCTGCCACACAATAGTCTTGAAAACATTTCACCCTATGCTATTCAAAGGTCCTGGCTACTGGACCTGTTCACTTACCTCCCCATCACTCTGACACTCACATGCCCTACCCATCCTGTAAACAGACATACTGTCAGCCTGACGGATAATGGGATATTGATGCTTCGGCAAGGTTCTCTTCGCAGTGCTGAGTCCATCCCCCTACAGGAGCTAACAGCTGGCTTGCAGCCCCTAAATTATGTGGTCGAGCCGGATCAGCCCTTTCAACCCGCAATCCATTGGTGGATTGTCTTCGCCATGTCGTGATCCTGGTTCTTCTGCTGGTGACGTCTGCCGTGGGGTATTCCTATGTCCTACGCTACGCACGACGCCGCCTAATTCCAGATTCGAACCAACTGCAGACATTGCAAGGCGTATCTTCTCGACCAACACCTGTGAGATCTCAGGGGCGAGATCTTCCGGAAGGGGAAGTAATGTCAGGACCCAGAAAACGAGGAAACAGAGGAGTGAGATATACAACTGTGTAAACACCTGACAGGACAAACACTAACAAAAAGGGTGACATATATATAAGTGTAAACATCTCAAGTACAAAGAGGAAACAACGAGGGTAAAGGAAAACAGATACCCAGAGAGGAAAGGCAGGTATACAACTGTGTAGACATCTGACAGGACAAACACTAACAAAAAAAGTGACATATATAACAGTGTAAGCATCTCAAGTACCAAAGAGAGGAAACAACGAGGGTAAAGGAAAACAGATACCCAGACTCAGATACAGAAAACAGATGCCCAGTGGGCGTGGTCAGAAAGTGTGAACAACCATTGAAAAAGACTCTGACCCGTGACGTCAGTCGTGGCGACATGTTATGAGCCAATAATTTAACAGAAAAATCACTGAGGGAGTGTCTTAAGACTGACTCACGAATAGTAGGAGAAGTAAAACAATACAACATAATGAGCTAGCAGATGGGTGTGACAGGAAGTATTGGCCACTGGTTATGTAGAAAATTAAGGGCGTGTCAAGGATGTAAGTCCGCCTAAAGCAAAGAAAAATGTGGCCTAGAAATCAGTAGTATGAGTAGACCGAGCTTGGTTCTCGCCTCAAGCAGACCTGCTACTCACTCAGCCGAGGATGGCTGTTGTGATCTTAATCGTGAGTAGAAATTCGAGAATCTAAGGGAAACCGACTGTATTGTCCTGGAGATTATAATGTAGGAGATGTGAAGTAGGATTGTGAGTGGGACAGGATTGTGATTATTTGTTTGCGATGTAAAGCAAAGGTAACACCACTGGGTGTGGTAAAATTGGGTGTTTCCATGACTTGTAGTAGATTATACTATAGGAATGTGTTATTAGGATTTTGTGAAGAGAGTACATAATGATTGTGATGTAAGCAGAGAGATACAAACCACTGCTTGTGGAACGACGAGTGTTATTATTATTGGAAACAACTGAGCACATATTGTAGTATTATGTTTAAGACATGTCGTTTGTCATATGTTGCATCCATTGCTGAATATGCCAGCGTTATGATCGTCTGAGCATAGAATATTGCGTAAGGCAATTACTTTCATTTAATTTTAAATAAATGTATATTTACTTTTTCCCTTGTTTATCCCCGAACTCCAGTCTCCAATAACAACTTAAGCCGGATCACGCTACCAGGGATACGAGACGGTGAGATCATTTATGGAGTAATTAATGAGTGATAAAAGAGTTGATTTAATACAAGAAAAGAAGGGTCTAAAAACCGTCTGCCACAGCGCCCCCGCACCAGGGAAGATTTCGTTCCTCCTTCCTCGTCACGGGGGGGAGTACTTGTAGCAGCCACTGCTCAAGCAGTCGCGTGCTCTCCTCCAGTGAAAACGAAAGTGGGGCGTTGCAGCACAGACTAATGTTCATTCTTACTTTGTGTCAATGTTTTCGTTCGTGCTCCCGTCTCGCTGTTTCTTGTGCGTCTAATTGTTTATCTCTTGTTACTTGTTTATCTTCTTCTGTCCGCCCACGCCCTCTTGTCGTCCATTCGTACACATTGTTCTACACATACACCCACACTTAAATGTCACCCACACTTCACAACATTCACACAAACGCATACCCACACAAACACCTTTATGTTTTGTTTGTGGCCATGACCTTTGTGATTTTTGTCCAATAAAGTAACCCTGGCGGATATGACTTTCTCTATCCGTGAACCGATTAGCACTTAGAACACTCGCTACCACCAACATCACTACATGTTGCAATCTAGAAAACAAATGTGACAACTGTGAGAAAATTGCTTGAGAATTCAGCAAAACAATTATGGAGAGTATTGAATCAGCTAACAATCAGTTTAATTGAATCAACTTTATGCAAAGATGCACTACTTTTGATCAGGTATTTCATGCAATACAGAAACAATATTTATATACATAATGTTTGATGTCTTGGTTCATGTTTCGCCAACAGTAAACTGGGGAGACCCTGTCGCTAGTTGCAACCCAGCCGCTATGCCCTCCAGTGGGACTGCTGTGATGATGATATTATACAGCAGCAACCTCCTCAAAAGACCTCACCACGAGCTTCCGAGGCTTCCCATCATGGTCCACTCTGTACAGCTTCTGATTTGTTTATAAATGCATAATAATTACAGTATAAGAAATGCAACTGAAGCTTCCATACAAGGCCACTCCAGGACAATGACAACATATGTTAAACCACAGCTGCAACTTGCTTTGGCACTCATCTTTGCTTCTGTGAACCCTGCACCTGTGCTAGAGAGAGCCTGTCACTCAAAGTTGTATTAAATTTAACTCCTTCAGGTGGTTGGGACACAACCTCTGACAATGAGCAGGTCTTTAGCACTAAAAAGCAGTGAGTAGGGACACTGGCATAAAAGCAGAAATTTATATCTTTCCTACCTCACTATAGAATGGATATCAAAATGTTAGAATCGGTGCAGAGGAGGATGACTAAGATGATTCAGGGGTTGAGAAACTTGCCATACGAGGAAAGACTCAAACAGTTAAACTTGCATTCTCTAGAAAGGCGAAGGGTGCGTGGAGAAATGATCGAGGTTTATAAATGGATGAAGGGCTTTACTAAGGGGGATATTCATAAGGTTTTGGTGGTAAGAGAAACGGGTAGGACAAGAAGTAATGGGTTTAAACTGGATAAATTCAGATTCAACAGGGACATAGGCAAAAATTGGTTTACTAACAGTGGTGGATGAGTGGAATAGGCTTAGCAGTCATGTGGTGAGTGCCAATACAATTGTCACATTCAAAAATAGATTAGATAAATTCATGGACAGCAATATTAGGTGGGGTTAGATACACGGGAGCTTAGGTTCAAAGGAGCTGCCTTGTACATGCCTACCGGCCTCTTGCAGACTCCTACGTTCTTATGTACATAAGGATGAAAAGTGGGATCTCTTTATTTCTAATCAGTATACCATAGCACAGCCATGGCCATGAAATCAATCCCTTCTCCCTTTCCTCTACTAATCACATTATCAAAATAAATCATCACGCAGCTGATGAGAGAAAATCATGAACACAAAATGCTACAAAAGTGTACATTCTTCAACACATAACCACTTTAATTAATTTATAATTTTGGCCTTTGTTTATTGCAGCTAGCATCAAACAGACTTTCTAACAGATAATCAATCAAAAACAATCACTTACCCTGTTCATCCCACTGGAAGTGGCATGCCCATCGCAATACGTTCCGCTGCTCAGCACCCTTAAGTCCAGAGGCATGCCTTCTGGTCCTCATGTAGATGATGAGTCGCTCATACATGATGTTGTCTTCAGCAAACCTCTGTCTGCAGGCCAACTAATATTCCTCAACAGTACAGTTGAACCTGATGATGAGTTTTAATTATCAATATTATGCTTCACTGCAAACAGTCAAGTAAAGTTGCATGTCAACTTGACAGACACTGAGAAAATAATGACATGTGGTAGGGTATGTCTTTTCTGAAACTATACATAGTAATAATAACACTTTCATATATATTATATATACATACATATATACAATACTATAATATAATATATATAACATATATACAAAAAGTAGAAGCACGAGCAGTAGAAAACCAAACGAAGAACAGATGCTGGAACTAGTAAAGCTTGCCAGTGAACTAAATACTAATCATATCCTTGTAACGGGTGATTTAATTTTCCAGGTAGCTATAAATTGGCTGGCTATGATAATGTTCGAGGCAGTGATATGAGTACTCCATTTAAATTTCTGAAATGTCTTGGAGGCTGTTTCCTTATTCAATATGTGCATATCCCTTAAAGATTTAGAGGAAGTCAGAGTTCCACCCTTGATTTGATAATCACTTCAGAGGAAAATGCGAGCACTTAAAAAAGTGGAAAGTCTATAAGGTAAAAGTGACCATGTATTAAATTGCGACTATATTTGCTACAGTGATGATAAAAGGGACACAACTGATGAGCCCATTGGTTTTCCAAACTATATTTCCGTTTGGATTTCTGCAGCTGAGTCTCACTTAAAGCCGTTAGACAGTGTTCAACCAGATTAAATTTTTCTGGATCTCGAGATTAATCTTTGGCATCGTCGCTTGGTCATTGTCTTATTTTTTTTCAAAATTATGTCTAATATCGACTACCCATTACATCGTCGCTTGCCTGCTCTCTCACACCATCCCGTGCTACACGACACTCCTTGGGGCTAATTTTTTTTTACAGCTCAAGGGCACACCAAAAAAGAAAAAATAATAAAAAAAAGCCCGCTACTCGCTGCTCCCAAAAAATAATCAAAAGAGGTGGCCGAAAGAAAGGTCAATTTCGGGAGGAGAGGTGTCCTGATACCCTCCTCTTGAAAGAGTTCAAGTCGTAGGCAGGAGGAAATACAGATGAAGGAAGATTGTTCCAGAGTTTACCAGCGTGAGGGATGAAAGAGTGAAGATGCTGGTTAACTCTTGCATAAGGGGTTTGGACAGTAAAGGGATGAGCATGAGTAGAAAGTCATGTGCAGCGGGGCCGCGGGAGGGGGAGAGGCATGCAGTTAGCAAGTTCAGAAGAGCAGTCAGCGTGGAAATATCGATAGAAGATAGAAAGAGAGGCAACATCGCGGCGGAATTTAAGAGGTAGAAGACTATCAGTAGAAGGAGGAGAACTGATGAGAGGAAAAGCCTCAGACTCCACTCTGTCCAGAAGAGCTGTGTGAGTGGAGCCTCCCCACACGTGAGATGCATACTCCATATGAGGGCGGACAAGGCCCCTGTATATGGATAGCAACTGCGCGGGGGAGAAGAACTGCGGAGACGATACAGAACGCCCAACCTCGAGGAAGCTGATTTAGCGAGAGAGGACCTTTCCTTGTTTGTCAACCGATGTAATACATCACAATTTTCCCGGTGTTTCATCCAAACGACCGTCACACTTCCTAATGTGATTATTAATTCTAGTAATTGTGAAACATTTAAAAAAAACATGCGAATGCCTTTCTTTTCTCTTAGCTCGCTACCTACTAATTTTTTCTCCATCTTCCTATTCTTTGCTTTCTCCTTCATTCTGTATTTCCCGATATCGGTGAAGTGTCGCCCGCTGGGCCTTTTGGCTCATAGCATTTGTGCTTTCCGGCGGGTCACCTTTATTAATTCATATAATAATAATAATAATAATAATAATAATAATAATTTTTTTTTTTTTAAAGGGAGATTGTGAAAAAAATACAAAATTGATAAATGAAACAGACTGGAGACAGGAGCTTGATGTAGGGGTAGTGGATGAAATGTAGGAGAAATATAAAAATAAAATGCATAAATTCTATGAAAAATGTATAGCAGTGACAAAAGCAGGACAAGACAGAAATAAAAAGCCACCATGAATGAATGCGAGAGCCACTAGAGCCAAGACAAAGAAGTATTTTGCATGGAAAAGGTTACTTGAAAACCAAACCTCTTATAGGTGCGAGGTAAAGCAACAAAGGCTTACAGGTGCACTAAAAGAGAGTAGCTACTATGAAAGGAAAATTGCAAAAGAATCAGCAAAAACAAAAACAAAAGCAGTGATCTTATCAAGTCTGACGAGGAAACAGCAAACTTATTTAACAAATATTTCCAGTCGGTGTTTGTGCATGGAAATGAAGGTGACCTACTAGAATTTAGTTAAAAAAACGAAAATGAGATTACACATGTTGACATAGATCCAAACAAAGTAAAAACAATCGTTAAGTTAACCAGGCTGTGACGTCAAAATTTAGCTTCTTGGATGCCATTAACGAATGTTTACATCGGTATCTCAGTTAGCGAGCTCGCTAACGCATTTTGGATCCTGCGCCTGGTGGGCTACAATTCGATCGCCGATAGAGGCGGTCTGTCGGCATCCTGCCCCGGGCCCCTTTGGCAAAGGCCCGTGCTCCCCTCCCTTGTACAGGAGGAGCAAATCATTTCAAAATATTTTGGGCGATCTGAAAAGAGTGACCGACCCAGGATATCGTACCGCACCCCGCCAGAACGCCGAGTGAGCCCGCGGCGAGAGGATTTCTCCCGCCCATACATTATCCAGTGGGGTCATGCTCCGACACTTGTGTCTTTCCTAAACACGTATATCGCTTAATTTATCATTTATTATACCACTTTTGAGGAACTGCATGTCACTTGCAGTCGATTGATTGATTGATTGATTTAAATTAGGCTCCGCAACAGCCAGGGTCATATGGCGCCGCATTCAATGAGTTAAAAACTAAAAAAAAAAAAAGAAAAACTAAAAAGACTAAAAAAAGGAAATTAAAAAGGTAACTAAGAGCAAAGCCAAACAAAACGAGACGAAACAAGTCACACATAAAACGGTCATAACTCATGGAGAAGGCCAGCCTTCTCCATAAAGAGAAGTACCTCATGTCCCTGGGAAAGGCATCTCCCTCCCAGCATCAGCGAGAAACAGAATGATCCGTCTTCTCCCCGACACTGCGACAGGTATCGCACTCGCAGGTCCCCCAAACTGGGGCACTCGACCAGCAAGTGCTGCACAGTCAGGGGAACCAAGCAGTCATCACAATAAGGCAACCATGTGTTAGACGCGTATGACCCGTCCGAAGACGGGTCAAGGCTCTCTGCGAGCGACGGTCACGGACATTCGTATGACCAAGGACGAGACACAGTCCTGGTAATCTCTCCCATTTTGGAAGTCGCACCCCGAGCATTCCACCTGTCCTGCCAACTGGCAAGAATTCCCTTACGAATCTCTGGAAACATATCTGTACATGGGACGGCACTAGGGGGGACAGCTCTAGCTGCTGTCTCCCTTGCAAGTCTATCAGCTCGTTCGTTCCCGTGTACGCCAACGTGTCCTGGAACCCAACAAAACCCAACGCGATATCCCCTGTTGCTGAGCATGAATGAATGAATGAATATTTAAATAATTGAGAGCATGGCGCCGCAACAACGTGGTCATATGGCGCCGAATATTACTACTAATTTAAAGTTTGTGGAGGAGGCCAGCCTCCTCCACAAACTCAACACCATGTCCCGGGTAAGGCATCTCCCCAGGATGAGGGAGAGCGGAAGGTTCCATCATCTCCCCGGCAGCGAGGAGGTATTGCTCTCGCAGGTCCCTCAGACTTGGACACTCGACCAGCAAGTGACGTACAGTCAAGGGGACCAAGCAGTCATCAAAGGCAATAAGGCTGAGCGCCCTGGGACATAAGGTAGCTGTGTCCCGTGACTCATGTATAGTACGTCTCATGGCGTCGTCAAGTGTGTGTGACCCGTCCTAAGGCGGGTCAGTACCGTCTCATGGCGTCGCTCCCTCATACGAAGGAGCGGCCATGGGCGGACAACCCTGGCAGCAATCTCCCCCATCTTTGCAGTGGCTCTTATTTCCTCCCATCGAGCTTGCCATACAGACTGTGCAGCAGCTGTGATGGAAGGAAACAGGTCGCGATAAGGAACAGAGCAAGGGGGGACAGGACGACGAGCAGCGGCCTCGAGAGCAGATAAAACTAGGGGATTAACAGAGGGAGTAAAGGAGCCCAGCGCAGAAAGAGCGCTACGAGAATCACTAAAGATCATAAAAGAGTCCACAGGAAGCGTAAAACTAATCTGTAAAGAGAGGATTATTGCAGACAGCTCTGCAGTAAATACTGAAGCAACAGCAGAAAGACTACCTCCCCGACAGAAGGAGAAGAACACAACACCAAAGCCAACTCCAGCATCCAATTTAGAGCCATCAGTAAAGACAGGGATGGAGTCCGAGTGTTCAGTGACATACTCTAAAAATAAGGTTCGGGACGCATATGGCGGTAAATCCCTCTTAATATTTATAGTGGGAGAACACACGGATACACCGGGGAACTGCCAGTATCCAACCCTAGGTACTCGATAAGGGCAGATAGGAATGGGAGGGAAAGATAACGGTGTCATGGCAGACGCTACCCGAAACCCAAAAGGTTTAGGGAGACTAGGTCGCTCATCATATGCAGGCAAACGGGAATCCCGCAAAATTGACACACAAGGAACTGATTCTGGAAGGCGTTGGACGCGGAACCAGCAACGGAATAGGGAGGACTGGCGTCTCAAATCCAGAGGCAGGACGTCATCATCCACGAGGAGGCTAGGTATCGGTGAAGACCGGAATGCACCAGTAGCCAAGCGGACCACGGCATGATGCACTGAGTCCAACACGCGTAGGCGAGCCTCCTTGGCGGAGGAGTAAACCTCGCAGCCATATTCCAACTTGGAAAGGATGAGTGTTCTGTGGAGGAGGAGTAGCGTGTCCCTGTCTGCACCCCAAGAGGTATGAGCTAAAACACGAAGGAGGGACAGGGCTTTCTGACAAGCCGCCTTAACGTAACGTAAATGAGGCACCCAGGTTAGGCGGCTATCAAATAAAAGACCGAGGTAACGAGTCGTCTCTACACAGGACAGTCGCCTATTACCAAGATATAAGTCAGGGTCCGGATGAACGCCTCGAAGACGAGAGAATGCATAGCTACTGTCTTTGAGGACGAAAATCGAAAGCCGCGCGTATTTGCCCAACTGGCGACTCTATTAATAGTCAATTGCAGTTTTCGTTCATTCAACGACATCCTTGCCGCAGAAAACGAAATGGATAAATCGTCTACATATAAGGAGGTATGAACTCCATCAGGTAGGACACCAACGACTCCATTAATAGCCACAGCAAGAATACTTCCCTGTGGTACGCCATCATCAAGTGGACAAACCTCGGAAAGAGTATTCCCCACTCTAACCCGTAAAAGACGATGAGATAAAAACTCCTGAATAAAAATAGGGAGACGGCCACAAAGACCAAACTCAAACAGGTTAAGTAAGATTCCATGACACCAAGCGGTGTCATAGGCCTTCTCCAGATCAAAATACACGGTCACCTGGTGGTGATTATTGGCAAACGCCTCACAAACTGAGGACTCCAAGGATAAAAGAGCATCCGAAGTGGACCGCACCTTTCGGAAACCATATTGCACCGGGGTCAATAAATTCCGGCTCTCCAAGTACCACATAAGCCTGACAGTCACCATCTTCTCCATCACTTTACAAATGCAGGATGTTAAAGAAATAGGACGATAGTTAGTTGCTTCGAGATGAACTTTCCCAGGCTTCAGAATGGGGAGAATTACAGCCACACTCCACAGAGATGGAAAATCACCGGTACGCCAAATGAAATTGTAAAGATCCAATAAAAATGTAAAACCACAATCAGACATGTGACGTAAGAAAGCATAAGGGATGTCGTCTGGACCTGGCGAAGAATCATGACACTGGGATAAAGCCGTCTTCAACTCGGAGAGAGAAAATGGGATATTATAAGATTCCCCTCCGATGGAAGCGAACTTAACGCCGAGTGATTCCAAATCCCGGCGATGACGAGCCCCTGGTGCAGTAGGATCTTTCCTAGAGACACTGGCAAAGTGCTTGGCGAATAGGTCAGCAACAGTCTCAGGGTCCGCCACCGTTTCCCCTGCATGCGATAACACTGGCGGGGGAGGGGGGGGAAACTTCCCAGAGATCTTACGAACTCTGTTAAAGACTTCTGTGAGTGTAGTTCTGGTAGTGATGGAAGAAAGATAAGCCTTCCAAGAAATTCGTTGAGCCTCCTTGAAAGTGCGTCGTGCTCGAGCACGCGCTCGCCGAAAAGCATCCAAACACTGGGGGTCCCCACGGTGACGACGAATTCGAGAGAATGCAGCACGCTTCTCTTGTACAGCAGTAGTGCAAGCGGCGTTCCACCAGGGAACAGGACGTTTAGGGAACTGGCCAGACGTCCTGGGGACGGATTGAAGGGCTGCAGAATGTAGGGCATCAGTGAAATAGGATGCAGTCTCGTCAGAAGTTCCAAAGTCAGGCAACGGACGAAGAGAGGAAGTAAATTCCGTACATCGCTGCCAGTCTGCTTTATCTAGACGCCAGCGAGAAAGGCGTGACTGTGGTACAGAATGAATGCGTTCCAATAAATTTGGAAAGTGGTCACTGCCATACAAGTCCGGTAAGACCCGCCAACGAAAATCAGGAAGATAATTAGAAGAGCAAAGTGAAAGATCTATAGAGGTAAAAGTACCAGTCTGGCTATGAAAATGTGTCACCTCCCCAGAGTTTAAAATTTCCAATCCCTGATCCTCAATAAAAGAAGCAACTAAAAGTCCGCGTGGGTTGGTGGCACCATCATCCCACAACGGATGGCGACCGTTAAAATCCCCTAATAAAAGTAAAGGCGAGGAAAGTTCCTGCACCAGGTCGTCAAGATCGTGTCTGTCAACGGGAACACCAGGAGGGAGATAAAGGCTACATAATGTATAAAATTTGCCCAAATAAACCTTAACAGCAACAGACTGCAGCGTTGAGTGAAGCTGTAATGGGACATAAGGGATATCACAGCGAACGAATATGGCGGTGCCACCATGGTGGCCCTGTCCAGGATTAGGGGTACTGTAAACGGTACGATACCCAGGAGGACTAGAGTGAGTGTAGTCTCCGAGCATTGTCTCCTGTAAACAAAGGCAAGCAGGAGAAAACCAAGATATCAATGCTCGGAGTTCCTCCCACGAGGCTCGTAGGCCTCTACAATTCCACTGGAGGAGTAGGAAGATGTCTGTTTTCGAGTGTGCTCCAGGTGAGCCCCTGAAAGAGACTGCCTTTTACCCACCTGATTAGGTACAGTAATACGACGAGAAGAGGAAGCTGGGACCCGAGAGGAGCCGGGTCGAGGGACCTCGAGCTTTCTCCCAACAAAGGAACCTGCGCCCCCTCCGGACGCCGCACTACTAGCGCCAGACCGCACACCACTCCCCGAAGCTACATGCTCGCTGGGAGGATTCCCAACACTATCTCCAAGGGATTCCTCAGTTTCCATATCCCGATCAGGAAAACCACTAGAAGCAACAGGAACTGGAACAGAGGGGGTCTCAGCAGGTTCAATATGAGCCTCCGCATCTTCCTCCATAGGCCAATCCTGAGAGACCCCAGAATCATGTATACCTACAGTAATCTTAGTTGGCGGAACATATTCAACTGAATCTGTAGAACCGCGATGTCGCTTGTTCATACCTCTGGCGGACCTCGGCGAAGCAATGTGAGGTGCATGTACATCAACATGCATCACCTGGGACGAGGCCGGAGAAGCCCCATCAGAACCTGGAGGTGACTCGACAGAATCACAGGACAAAATGGAAAATCTATTATGGGACGTAATAGCAGTAGCTTCAAAGGGCCGGGAAGAAACTGTAGAGGACACCTGAGCAGCGGGCTGGGCAGAAGAGCGAGTGCCTAGCGATGAGGTGTACGTCTTTGCTCCAGTACCGGCCTTCTGGCGGTAGAGGAGTTCACGGCGCGCACTACCAAGGCTGATAAACTGACTATTTGCAAGTTGCAAAATATCCTGTTCCAGGCGATATCGTGGGAACTGTCTGGAAGACAACTGGTGAGCATCCTGGAGTGTTGTTGCCCAGCGAGGGGAACTACACCCTGCCTCGCGGTGGACTCAACCCCCAGATGAGAGGGCACGGGGAGTATACGGGACGCCACGCACGGCAAACACGTGGGGAGGCAGTAGCCCTGCCCTAGGTGGTAAAAGGGCAGGGCGGGCGAAGGCAACATCACTAGTAGGCCTCCTCTACCAATGATGAGGGGGGAGCACTTGGTCCACGAGGCCAGCGGACATCGATCCCTATCGAGGTGGGCAAGCTGTGGTGGCCGCCAACCTCGCTTCAAGCCCCGTTACCACGACAAGGTGACTCCCCTTCGACGGGGAATTGCAGTCGAAAATCATCAAAAACTAAGCGTGGGGCGCCCTTCGTGGTGAAATAATTCATTTATAAAGTAGTCGCCGATCGTCCCTGCTCTGCTGTGTGAGCGGCTAACTCACCGATACATCTACCGCAGAGCCATCAGGCCCTACTTTGAAGGCCTACCGGCGCCACAGGCCAAGGGGTAAAAAAAAAAAAAAGTGACTGTGTATAATGCCATGCTGTAGGGTTAATCAGTGCTAACAAATGTTATTATACAATGCCATGTCTACAATGCCTGGGTAAGCCAGGAAAACAACTTGAAAAGAACAGCAACAACAACAATACTAATGGACAATCTGTTGATCGGCGTCTGGAACGCCGATAAAAATGCGTTTAACGATGTAAATTTTGAAAGTGACTCAGTTTACACAAGTCAAGCTACATAAAGCCAGTGATAAACTGAGATGTGGTATCCATTATATATTATAATTTTGGGGCAAAAACAAACGATGAATTTTTGCACTGGTAGCCACTAGGCTATTTTTTTTATTAGCCTAATAACAAATTTGTTATTCTGTGCAAAGCGTAACATATTCCTGTCGTCTGCGTTTTTTTTTTTTTTTTTTATGAAAAGACTCGTGTATGTAAATGATGTCACATTCACAAACTTATGAAGATGATGATTATCACTGCGGAGTGCTGCAGACCGCACGCCAACAAGGCAGCACGCCAATCCATCAGAATGACGTCGTCGATGCAGGACACACACGCGCCATCAAGATGAGATGTATGGATGTTATAGACTGTTATAGACCGATACGTGTCATGAAATGTGTACAGGCATGTGCAAACAAATAAGGAAGACTCTTGGCTGTGTCGGCGTCAAGGAAACTACAAGGAAATTTATATCCTATTTATACTGGAATTTGTTGATGTCATCAGTGTTGACTCAGTTCGAAACAGAACTGAGAACAAGTATTTTTTTCAAACGGTATGAAGTCGCCACTAGCTACGGTGTCCAACATTTGTTTAGGAATGATAATGTTTATCAAAATAGTAATATAATCATTTGCATTATTATTATTATTATTATTATCATTATTATTATTGTTGTTGTTGTTGTTATTGTTATTATTATTGCAGTTACATATACAGAAAACAAGAAAATACAAAGTGAAAAGAAAATGTTGGATGATTATATTGTACTTAGTATTTCTTTGGTATGAAAAAAAATATTAGGCTACGGATATATTTTTTTACTATAGTAATAATAACAATAATGACGACGATAATGATAATGATGATAATGATAATAATGATAATATCGATGATGATAATAAGTATGATGATAATGATAATAATAATAATGAGAATGATAATGATGATCATGATCATGATAATAATAAAAATGATTATGTTAAAAATTATAATGATGAAGATAATGATAATAATGATATGCTGATGATAATTATAACTATAATAACGATGATAATAACTTTGATGACGATAACGATAAGGATGATAATAATGATAACTATAATAATGATTATGATGATAATATTGATGAGAATGCTAAATATGCTGATGACAATAATGATAATGGTAATGGTAAAATAACGATGATAATAATAATGATAATAATGATGATGATAAAAGATAACATTACCCAGTGGGCACATCTCGGGTAAATCTGATCAAAATCACGTGAATTTGACACGTGACAACCACGTAGATATGAGATATTTAACGCAAATCTAATTCACGTGATTCTGAACACGTGAAATTCACGAGCAACTTTTCACGTGAATATCTGGTGGAATAATCACGTGAATTATATCTTCATATATTTCCACATGCGTTGAAAATCCAGTATTGTTTGAAAATATAAATATCCACTGCAAGGCATTTATATATTCCTTGTATAATACTATATAGTGTTGTACTAGGAATATATAAGTATCCTGTAGTGGATATTTATTGCATAGCAGTGCGAATGTGCCGTCTCTGCGAGGAGATGGGGATACATCTGGAGGAGTGCGACAGAAATGTTCGGCGGATTGTTATTCCGTGGTAAAAGCCACACCCCACCACCACCATCATCACGACATGGCTCCCCAGCACAAAAAGCAACATCAACCACGTGGAGCCCCGGCAGCGGTTCATGGAGCTGGCCAGCGGCTACCCCAACCACCTCCACCTGTACACCAACGGCTCTAAGATGAATGAGTGTGTGGGTGCAAGTAATTGGTCGCGTGGATGTTCCCTGAGGTTCCGTTTGCCTTCCCATACATCGGTATTTTCTGCAGAACGTTTCGCAATAATTGATAAGGCCGTAGACTACGCACTTAACTCCAATCACAACATAATCACAATCTTCACCGATTCTAAGTCGCCCCTTCAGGCTATAGAAATCCAGAGCAACATCATTAACCCCTTGGCTGCGGATTTCCTACAAGAAGACATCACCAAGCTACAGGAGTGGAGCAAAAAGTGACTGCTATAATTCAATGAAGAGAACTGTAAAGTCCTGCATCTTGGGAGGGGATATCCAGCACAACAATGCCACATGGGAAACACTCCACTATCCACCACAAAGGCAGAGAAAGACCTGGGACTATATGTTATCAGGCTACCAGTGAAGGCCAAACCCATGCCAATCGCAGCGGACGGGTTAATAAGCTATATACTTCCCGTAAATCTTTCTCGCTGGTATGTGTGCCCGGATATATTGCCACATCTACGGCAATGAACATACTGACATTTTGTTGAAGTCGGCTGTTGAGCTCGAGGGAGCATGGAACCTCCCTCGGGACCTGCAGTCATGTCTCTCCCTCGGAAAAATCATGAGTAAATCTTCTGTGGCAAAGCCAATGGACAAACTAACAACTTCCCAATCTTTCTCTTATTGGCCACTCTATTCAGGAGCAGTAAGTAGCGGGCTTTTTTTCATTGTTTTTTTTGCCCCCTTGCACTGTCTCCTCTGCTGTAAAAAAAAAAAAAATTATAGGCCAATAGGCCACTTCCAGTCGTCCGTCGGGACGGGAGGAAGTGGTCCTCGCACGCCTCAGGGTGGGTTCCACCCTCCTAACCCACCTCAGACCCTACATAGAAGGCACCTTGCCACCACGGCGTGCCCCCTGTAATAGAACGGTTCTTATCGGTCACATCTTTTTTTACTGTGGATAATACGAAGGGGCGCGTCGGCCTCTCGTGGATTACTGCGAGAGGATGGGCGTGCCCCTCGTGGCCTCCCTGCTCGGGGACGGTCATCCGGGTGTGATCGACAGGCTGTTGACTTTCCTAATGGAGATCAACTTGATCAGCGAGTTATGATTTACGTCATATTTCTTGGTGATGGTTATAATTTCGTAGAGCGTGCTTGTGAATGGTTGAACGTAACGGATGGTGTACACTGTTATGTACCAATATTGTAAATATATATATTAGTGTATGTACTATATACCCCCTTCCCCATGTCCCTTGTCCTACTAACATAGCTTTGAGATAGGTCCCAATACTAACACTAGGTGCACTGTATGTATGTATGAATGGTTGAGTTAATGGTGTGTATGCTTTAGGATGTTAAATAAAACTGAAAAAAAATAAACATACATAAAACCTGAAAATATATTTTAAAAAAGTAATATGGGGGTATTTTTGAGTGAATAAAAAAAGAAATCTGAGAAATTTGTTTTTTTCGCTCAACATGACGGAGACATCTTAAAATATCATGTGGCAATATTTTTTTTTTTATAATTTAAATCCCTAGCCCGCGAGGCGGGCATTTAAACAGCTGGCCGTGTCGATTTAAAGGGCGCCTTGCGCGCCACCACATGTGCTATGTATAATTGCATTTATATGTGTAGAATCGCCATTATAAAAACATTTTTGAAGTAAATTTCGTCATTTAACACTCTGGTGACATATGAGCGGGCAGTCACTCCTCGCCAGGCTCGCCTTGTCGCCTCAGCCCTCAGGGACAATCAGTGTACCTCAGCTATCCTTAGAGGAGGTACGCGTCTGCGAGCGAGCTGTCTGCGAGCGAGCTTTACTTTCCAAGAACACTTACTCATACTTACTCAAGTATGACTTATAAAAGAAGAGACGTCCAGAAGAGGACTGGTAATTTAGGGAAGGCTCAATCGAAGCGGTGGAGGCAACGACGAGCGGAGGAAGCTGAAAATTATCCCTCGACGTCAACCCCCGTTAGTGAGTCAACACCCTCGCAGCTGCGGCCACCATCACCACCACCACCACAACCCAGCACCAGCGCTACCCAGCCACCACCACCATCACCACCACAACCCAGCACTTCCTTCACGACAACACAGCCCGCCCCAGTACCCTCTCCACCTCTACCTGCCACACCACCACTAGCACCGAAAGGGAAGACAACGTACGATATAAGACAAGAACTTCTCTCTAATATCACATCCACCACCCCTGAACCTGCCGAGACACAAGACTTCTTCCCTGTCACCCTTGCTCAACTGGACACACTAGTGGAGAGGCAGAGGTGTCCAGTGCAGTCATGTCGGAAGAAGGTGACGGTCATAAGATCTGGCGACACCCTGAAGACAGTGTGCAAGGAATGCCGCACTGTTATCTCCTCTACCTCCCCTCCTACTTATCGGAAACGCGGATACGACTACTCTACCCTCAAACTACGCCAAGTGTACTGCAGCCTCGTAACTGGAACTGGTTATGTGGGCGTCAGATTACACCAAGCTCTCGTAACTGGAGACAAAATGAATAAGGCAGCATTCAACACGTACTGCAGGCTACTATACGGGGAGATGCACACCATTTATGAAGGAAAGATGACAGAGGCTAGAGCTGCAGTATGGAAATACTACACTGAAAGGCTACAGCGCACACCTGATGAAGACGGCAACCTTGATGTGGACGTCAGTTTTGACTGCTCCTGGATGAAGAGGGGGCACAAATCCCACGCCGGCGTTGGGTTCGCTATGGAAGTCAACACTGGCATTGTCGTAGATCTTGATGTCCTTTATAACTATTGTTATATTTGTAGCCTCAAAAAGCCTCAGAGGGAACACGACTGCCACAAAAACTTTGATGGGAAGGCTGGGGCAATGGAGCCCGAAATAGCAGTACGCATCTGGACACGCTCAAAAAACTACAAGATGCGCTTTACCACCTTTGTCGGCGATGGGGACTCTAGTGCCTACAATGCAGTGTGCAAGCTAAATGATGGAAAAGGCCCCTATGAAGTCCCCGTTACCAAAGAAGAGTGCATCAACCATGTGAGCAAGAGGATGGGAGCCAGACTGAGGAAGCTCAAGAAAGAAACATACGAAGTAATCACCACCAAGACTGGAAAGAAAATGAAAAGGAGCATATTAGGAGGAGCCAACATGCTCACAGATGACATAATAGATAAACTGTCATCCTATTACGGGAAAGCAATCAGAGACAACTCACAGGGGAATGTGCACGATATGCAACGAGCAATATGGGCAACATATTATCATCTGTCAGCCACAAACAAGGAGCACTACCACCAATGTTGCCCAAAAGGTGAAGATTCCTGGTGCTTTTTTAACAGAGCAGATGCTCTAAAACTACCTGAAAGTGAAAAAGACCACAAGAAGAAGAAACTCTACCTGGCTAAAATCCCAAAGGAAAAACTACAGTACATAAAGGGAGTTTATAAAGATCTTGCTGATCCTGCTCTTCTCCAGAGATGCCTGAAGGGTGCTACGCAAAACCCTAATGAGTCTATACATGCTAAAGTTTGGAATAAGTGCAGTAAAGCAAAATTTTGTGGAAGAATGAGACTTCAATTCATCTCAAGACTCACAGCCTTGGAGCACAACTTTGGATACGAAGACTCCAATATAATAACTCATATCCTTGGAACTCAGTCATCAATACAAGACACAATGAAGTGGATGGACAGTCGTAGAGCCTCAAACGCAACACCAAAGCAGAAAAAGAGAAAAATAGAGAAAAAAGATGAATCATATCAACCTGGAGAGTACTAGATAAAATCTGGCGACAAAGAGGAAGGTGGTGCCTTCTGATACCCTCACCTTAGAGTGACTAATACCTTTTTTATAAAAGGGGGGACCAGATACCATATCTAATCCAGGAAGAAGACAGAATAAGCTACATTCTGTGAAAATTTCATGCCAATCTAAGCATTGCAATAGGCATGACACTAAGAAAATGAGAAAAAAAATTCAAAAGCCGTTTTCTCGAAAACATAAAATTTTCACTAAAAATAATTTCAAAAAATCAGCAAAAACACTGAGAGTTTTTTGTGACATACCACTTAAAATAACTACTAAAGAGTAATTTTTTGATGCGAGGAAATTTTGAAAAGATGAAAAAAAAGCATGAAAAAGGGGTCCATCCAAAATTTTTTTTTTTTTTTTTTTTATGAAAAACTAAAAAGAATTTTAAAATTTCCTCCCATCAAAATAAAGATATATAAGCAAGGTTTCTCTACAATTTTTTTCAAGTTGATCGACAAAAAAATAAAAGCTGTGAAATAAAAATAAAAAAAAAGTCAAGTTGCTTTAGTATCCCCTTTCATTTCACCCATATCGTATCAAAATCGCTAAATCATGTTTATAAACAACAACAAACAACATACTAAAATTTCAAAGTCATAGGACGTACCATATGCTCAGGAGCGACACCCCCAGTCCTTCCCCTTATTAAACTGTCCTAATAGCCACGATCGGCTGATGGCAAAAAAAAAAAAAAAAAATAACGTGACTTGTTTTATACAGGTTCCACTTCATATTTTACTTCTACTAGTTTATTAATAATATCCACGCAACAAATTACTGTAAATATGTTAGTAATGATCTATATACCTGCAATGATTTTGTGCCAGAGAGAGAGAGAGAGAGAGAGAGAGAGAGAGAGAGAGAGAGAGAGAGAGAGAGATTAATATTTTTATTGGCCTTTTATAGTATAATAATATATGTACTACATATATCCATAGTACAACCCAGGTCCGTTAAGCAAGGAGCTTTTAAATGGACCCTGTTTAATGAACTAAGAAATGTAAAAACATGCAAATGTTATAGCCTGGTTGAAAGCATTAACATTCTATACTATGCATTACATACACATACATATACACTCATACATACATGGACACATATCAATATATATGCACATGCACACATACATATATACACATACACAAACATGTACAAAACATAGACACACATAGGTGCATATACACATACATATGCATACATATACCTACACACATATACATACATGCATACATATACATACACACATATACATACATGCATACATATACATAGGCATACACACATACATATACACATGTACATACATATTAGTTGATGAGTATCACCCGACATACATACATACATACATGCATAAATATACACATACATGCATACGACAAACCAACCATGCATATATTTTTTTTTACAACAAAGGGGACAGCTCAAGGGCACACAAAAGGAAACAATGATAAATAAAAGCCCGCTACTCGCCGCTCCTAAAATAAAAGAATCAAAAGAGATGGCCGAAAGAGAGGTCAATTTCGGGAGGAGAGGTGTCCTGATACCCTCCTCTTGAAAGAGTTCAAGTCGTAGGCAGGAGGAAATACAGATGAAGGAAGATTGTTCCAAAGTTAACCAGCGTGAGGGATAAAAGTGAAGATGCTGGTTAATTCTTACATAAGGGGTTTGGACAGCGTGAAAATAGCGATAGAAGATAGAGAGGCAACATAGCGGCGGAGTTTAAGAGGTAGAAGACTATCAGTAGGAGGAGGAGAGCTGATGAGACGAAGAGCCTTAGACTCCACTCTGTCCAGAAGAGCTGTATGAGTGGAGCCCCCCGACACGTGAGATACATACTCCATACGAGGGCGGACAAGGCCCCTGTATATGGATAGCAACTGTGCGGGGGAGAAGAACTGGCGGAGACGATACAGAAAGCCCAACCTCGAGGAAGCTGATTTAATGAGAGAGGTGATATGAAGTTTCCAGTTGAGATTTTGAGTTAAGGATGAACCGAGGAAATCTGGTGTTGAAGAAGGTAACAGCTGAGTGTTGTCGAAGAACAGGGGATAGGTGTTTGGAAGATTGTGTCGAGTTGATAGGTGGAGAAATTGAGTTTTTGAGGCATTGAAGGACACAAGGTTCCTTCTACTCCAATCGGAAATGATAGCAAGGTCTGAGGTAAAGCGTTCTGCAGCCTCCAGTCTGGAGTCGTGTACTTCCTGTTGGGATGGCCTTCTATTGAAAGAAGTTGAATAATGCAGAGTGGAGTCGTCGGCGTATGAGTGGACAGGACAGTGTGTTATCTAAAGAAGATCATTGATGAATATCAGGAAGAGAGTGGGTGATAGGACAGAGCCCTGTGGAACACCACTGTTGATAGGTTTAGGGGAAGAACAGTGACCGTCTACCACCGCAGAGATAGAACGCCCGGAAAGGAAACTGGGGATAAAGGAACAGAGAGAGGGATATAATCCGAGAGAGGGCAGTTTAGAAACCAAAGACTTGTGCCAGACTCTATCAAAGGCTTTCGATATGTCTACCGCAACAGAGAGGATGACCAAAAGTCAGTAAAGAAAGTAAGAAGATCCCCAGTAGAACGCCCCTGGTGGAACCCATACTGGCGATCAGATAGAAGGTTAGGAGTGGAAAGGTGCTTTTGAGTCTTCCGGTTAAGGATTGATTCAAAAGCTTTAGATAGACAGGAAAGTAAAGCTATAGGGCGGTAGTTTGAGGGATTGGAACGGTCACCCTTCTTAGGCACAGGCTATACAAAGGCATACTTCCAGCAGGAAGGAAAGGTAGATGTTGATAGGCAGAGACGAAAGAGTTAGACCAGGCAGGGTGTCAGCACGGAAGCACAGTTTTTAAGGACAATAGGAGGCACTCCATCAGGTCCATAAGCCTTCTGAGAGTTGAGGCCAGAGAGGGCATATAAAACATCATTATGAAGAATCTTAATAACAGGCATAAAGGAGTCAGAGGGGGTATGAGTAGGAGGAATATGCCCACAATCGACCAGGGTGGAGTTCTTACAGAAAGTTTGAGCGAAGAGTTCAGCCTTAGAGATAGATGAGACGACAGTGCTCCTGTCAAAGTTAAGGAGAGGAGGGAAAGAGGAAGAAGCGAAATTGGTGGAGATATTTTTGGCTAGGTGCCAGAAGTCACGGGAAGAATTAGAAAGAGTAAGGTGTTGACATTTTCCGTCGATGGAAGAGGTTTTGGTAAGTCGGAGAATAGATTTGGCACGATTCCGGGCTGAAATGTAAAGTTCATGATCAGTAGGAGTGTGAAGGCTCTGGAACCTTTTGTGGCTGAGTCGTCAGAGTAACGGCCCCGTGTTCAGGAGGACGCGAGTTCAATCCCCGCCCGGTGCCACCAAGCTGGGATTTTTCAGCCGCCGCCGAGTGGCTTAAAACTACCCACATGCTGTCCAGAAGACCACCTATCAACCCGGACTCTAGATTCTAGGATCAAAGATGAGCTCTGTGAGGGCAGCATGAGCCAATGCAAGATGGCGCCACTATAAACACTCGCCTGCGCCAGAACAGGCTGGGCCGACCATCAGGACCCACCGGAAAGAAGCCTTGGACCGACCATCAGGATCCACCGGAAAGAAGCCTACCGGCGCAATAGGCCGGAATGTAAAAAAAATAATAAATAAATAAAAAAATACCATGCGAACAAACATGGTTAAACCAAGGCTTTTTAGCATGAGGAGTAGAGAAAGAATGTGGAATGTATGCCTCCATTCCAGAGACAATCACCTCTGTGATGCGCTGGGCTCACACAGAGGGGTCTCTCTCCTGGAAGCAGTAATCATTCCACGGGAAATCGGAAAAAATACATCCTTAGGTCCCACCACCGAGCTGAGGCAAAATGCCAGAAGCATCGCCTCTTCGTTGGGTCCAGAGGATGAACAGGAGCGATAGGACAGAATACATAAATAAGGTTGTGATCAGAGGAGCCCAACGGAGAGAACAGATTGACAGAATAAGCAGAAGGATTAGAGGTAAGGGAGAGGTCTAGACTGTTGGGACTGTCTCCAAGACGGTCGAGAATACGTGTAGAGTGCTGAACCAACTGCTCTAGATCGTTGAGAAGAGCAAAGTTGTAGGCTTGTTCACCAGGCTGGTCAGTGAAAGAGGATGAAAGCCAAAGCTGGTGGTGAGCAATGAAATCTCCCAAGATGGAGATTTCAGCGAAGGGAGAGTGAGTCAAGATGTGCTCCACTTTAGAGTTCAAATAGTCAAAGAATTTTACATAGTTAGTAGAGTTAGGTGAGAGATAAACAGTACAGATGTATTTAGTAATAGAATGGCAATGAAGTCTTAGCCAGATGGTGGAAAATGCAGGTCGTGGGCACGAGAGCAAGTGATGTTGCGCACGTAGGCGCAACATCCAGCTTTGGATTGAAATTTAGGATAGAGATGGTAGGAGGGAGCAGAGTAGAGATTGCTATCAGTAACTTCAGAGACCTGTGTTTCGGTGAATAAATAAGTAATCATATATACGTACTGGCGGAGACGAAACAGAACGCCCAACCTCGAGGAAGCTGATTTAGTGAGAGAGATGTGAAGTTTCCAGTTAATATTTTGAATTAAGGATAGATAAGGGTTGTGTGGGGATGAGGTTGTGTGCTGCTGGAGGCTGTGCTGCTGCCTGCGGTGGTGGTGGCGCCGTCGGTGCTGGTCGTGGCGTCCCCACTGATGCCACCAAAATCTGGAGCCTCTTGTCCCTTTTTCTTATTCTCCCTGGCCCTCGCTGCAATATCCACCCTATCCCTGTAGGCTCTAGACCCTCTATTCATTGTAATATGAAGAAAAACACAAGAAAAATTAAGAAGAAAATGTGATGTTTACTCACGGCAGGGCGCCTCTTCCTTCTTCATCTTCTTCTTCTTCTTCTTCTTCTTCTACTGCCTGCAGTGCCTGTAGATTGACTGATTGATTTAAATTGGGCTCCGCAACAGCCAGGGTCATATGGCGCCGCATTCAATGAGTTAAAAACTAAAAAAGAAAGAAAAAAAGAAAAAGGCTAAAAAAAGGAAACGAAAAAGGTAAACTAAGAGCAAAGCCAAACAAAACGAGACGAAACAAGTCACACAGAAAACGGTCATAACTCATGGAGAAGGCCAGCCTTCTCCATAAAGAGAAGTATCTCATGTCCCTGGGAAAGGCATCTCCCTCCCAGCATCAGCGAGAGACGGAATGATCCGTCTTCTCCCCGACACTGCGACAGGTATCGCACTCGCAGGTCCCCCAAACTGGGGCACTCGACCAGCAAGTGCCGCACAGTCAGGGGAACCAAGCAGTCATCACAATAAGGCTGCACCCCCCGGGACATGAGGTAACCATGTGTTAGACGCGTATGGCCCGTCCGAAGACGGGTCAAGGCTGTCTGCGAGCGACGGTCACGGACACTTTCGTATGACCAAGGACGAAACACAGTCCTGGTAATCTCTCCCGTTTTAGAAGTCACACCCCGAGCATTCCACCTGTCCTGCCAACTGGCAAGAATTGCCTTGCGAATCTCTGGAAACATATCTGTACATGGGACAGCACTTGAGGGGGGGGGCAGCTCTAGCTGCTGCCTCCCTTGCAAGTCCATCAGCTCGTTCGTTCCCGTGTACGCCAACGTGTCCTGGAACCCAACAAAACCCAACGCGATATCCCCTGTTGCTGAGCAAATAAAGCCACTCGAGAGCAAATAAAACTAGGGGATTAACAGAGGGAGTAAAGGAGCCCAGCGCAGAAAGAGCGCTACGAGAATCACTAAAAATCATTAAAGAGTCCAAGGAAGCGTAAAAATAATCTGTAAAGAGAGGACTATTGCAGACAGCTCTGCAGTAAATACAGAAGCAACAGAAGAAAGACGACCTCCCCGACAGAAGGAGGGGAACGCAACACCAAAGCCAACTCCAGCATCCAATTTAGAGCCATCAGTAAAGACAGGAATGGAGTCCGAGTGTTCAGTGAAATGCTCTAAAAATAAGGCTCGGGAATTTTCAAATAACCCAAGTACATACAAACATTTCTAAATGAATTTATGTACTGGGGAAAAAGACTCAATGAAGAGCAAAAGAGGAATCTAAGAATTGTCTGTCATATGGGTGCACATCTAGAGTAACGCAACCTAACAAAGTTGACGGAGTGAATTTTCATATAACCCAAGTACATACAAACATTTATAAATGAATGTATGTGCTGGGGAGAAGACTCAATGAAGAGCAAAAGAGGAAGAGGAGTTGTCTGTCGTGTGGGTATATATGTAGAGTTACGCGACCCAACATTACATAATATAAATTAAAATGGTTATCCCAAAATATATTTGATACCAATTATATACACTGCCCAAATGAATCAATAGAGTAAAGTAAGTGAGGTAAATTCCCCCGCCAGTACTTATTAAATTTATTTACAGTCTAACCAAACCTAACCTAATATCTTCAAGACTAAAATAATACTTAATTTAATGTGTATCCGTTTAGGTGTTAGCGTAACTTAGAGGAGACACTGTACATCAGTTATGAATGAATGTATATTAAAAGCACAGTTACATTCAGAAGACAAATCCAAAATCATTCCTAAGAACCCTTCACTGTTACAGGGCACACAAGAAAACCCGGAGTATTGTGGACCGAGGAATAGGCCAACTGAAACGTCGGTTTCATGTCTTCCATGGTGAAGTCCGGCTCAACCCTGAAAAAACCTGCCAAGTGATCCTTGCGTGTGCTCTGCTTCACCACATATGCAAGAAGATGAATATTCAGCTACCAGATGAAAATGTCGCAGATGTGGATGACAATATGGAGGTTGAAGATGAACATCAAGAAGGTATACATTCAACCAGTATTATCTTCAGCTAAATCCATTTGTCTGCATGCTGCCCAGACATGAAGTGCCCAAAACTGGTAACAATAGGGGGAATCTTTTCATACCTACATTTGGAATGATTTCATGTATAGTTTCTCCTCCAAAACAGGGAATCTATTAATTTTCCAATAACCATAGTTCATGTTGAGATTGTTGAAAGTTCTAGTAAATATGCCATACAACGGAATGGTATTGCAGATTTTTTTATAAAACATCTAATATACTATGTCTCATCTCATTTCTACAATGCAGCTGGCACAGGATGCAGCAAATGGAACACGTTTCAGGGAGGTGTTCTTCAACCACCATTTCCAGTAATTAATTTGATCTTTCTAAAATCTAAACAGACAATGCAACTTTTGCAACTTCTCATTTTCATGCTTTTCACTCAAACATCTTTACGTGCAAATCTATCTCATTACAATTATCTGTTGGATATTTGAATAATTCTTTTGCAGACTTTATCTTTTGGCTTTTGTAATATTGGTACTCAATGCTATTTTGTTTTCCTTCAGTGCTGAGCCATGAATCCATATAAGTCTGTACAAGTTGACACATCTTCAAGCAACACGTCAACCATGCATGGGGGCTCTACGGGAATGCTTGACCATTACCTTCCTCTGGGACGCATGGCTCTGCGGCCGGATCCCTTAAACTTTACATTTACAACATTACCAACTAGGTCACGCTGTGAGGGAAGACTGCTTATTTATTCCTGCTTCACCTCAGTAAGTAAGTGGTACTCAGCCGAACCCCAACACCTTTACCCGGCTTCCCATTCAGCTCTCACCGCCATACGGGGTTGCTGCTAATTACTAAGTTACCCCCGGTCTCACAGACCCCGAATCACAAAAAAAATCGTAATACCTCGGGAGACAGCGTTTTTTTCCCGAATCACTACGAAAAATTGCTTATTTTTTCATCTCGAGGCGTTCGGTCGACCTCGAGGGCATATTCCCCGAAGTACACCGAATCATTTCCCGAAATGCTACGACGTACTACGATGTGCTACGATGTACTACGATTTCACCCCGATTTTCTCCCGAAGTACGCCGAGTTTTGGAGCCGAAGTACTACGAAGTATCACGAACCACACCGACTGTCCTGATTTGTAAGTACGAAGTACTACAATGTACGACGAGCTACACCGACAACTCCGGTTCTACTAGGAGTTTCAAATCTCCCCCAAGCATTTTCTCCGGAATTTGAACAAAAGACACACCCCAGTAAATAAATCCCTCAATTTTCAGTTTCAGTTCATTCTTCTTTTCACTATCTTTATAGTCTGATAGTTGTTTGTTGTAAATGATAGGATTTGATCTTAGAAATCTTAGAAATTCTATTATAGCCTCTTTTTCAACCTCTGTTAAGTCTGCGTGCTTATATGGCTTCTTCCTCTTGCTGCCAGAGGGTGGAATGCCAACAGCATCACCACCATCCTCACACTCAACATCTTGGACCACTAGCTCGTCAGGTCCAGCATCATCATGACCAGGTTGGGGCTCTGTGTTTAAGTGGATTGGTGACGCAAGAGGGCTGGATGGAGGAGGGGGTGTCTCCCCGGTAGCAGACGATGACCTCTTCTTGGATCGTCCCTTCACTTTCTTGGCAGGTTGTTCTTGATTGTCTTCTTGCTGCTCATCATCATCAGGAGAGGCAGCAGCAGCAGCAGAAGACCTTTTCTTCTTGTCTTGTCCCTTCCTGTCCTTTTTCGATCCCATTGTGGTGACGTGACTCCTGCAAATTGGAAAAGACTTGATTGGTTTGCAAAATCGACTTGCCTTTTAATACTCTTCCCAAATTCGTAGTACTTCGTAGAACTTCGGTGTGCTTCGGGATGTTTCGGGATGCACTTCCTAGTAGTTCGTCGTTGTTCGATGTAAATCGGCGTACTTCGGGACGAAAATTCGGCAGCTTAGATACAATTCGTAGTACTTCAGTGTTAATCGGGGGTAACTCGGGGTACTTCGGCGTGACTCGGGGTGCTTCGGGGGAGAAGTACGCGGAATTGGGGCCTGTTTCTGTCCCGAACTACGCCGAATTGACTACTACGAAGTACACCGAAACACTAAGAAGTAGTACAAAGTACTATGCAGTACACCTAAACACGCCGATTTCTTATCAATTCGGGACGGCTTTTGAATTCGGGTGGTGGAGGACGTGGTCGATGTCCGCATTACCCTATGCGATTTTCAAAAGCTGGAGCGACTCCATATACCCCAGTTCCGGCGCCAGATCCAGCAAGCGGAAGCGGTTCTCCAGCAGACATCGGACACAGTTCATAAACTAAACCATCCACTCACGCTGACATATTTCTCTACTCTCATGCTATCTTTCCTAAATATCCAACAATCCTTTGATAGTCTGCTAGAATGGACCCCTTTTTCAACTTACCTTAAAACACCAGTAGCCCACGCCAGGTCCAAGCGTGGTCTCATCGACATTGGTGGGAGATTGTTAAAAGGCCTCATTGGTACAGCTACAGAAGCCGATGTTGCTGAAGTTCACGATCAGTTAGACAAATGGGGTACTATTTTGAATAACCAGGCCATTGTTCTCAGTTCCCAAAACAAAGCTATTGAGAAGGTTGTTAGGACTCAAAAAGTTATCATAGACCGCCTCAACAACTTCACATCCCTCATAATCCAGCTTCAGCAGGTCCAACACCAGTACTTATTGGCTCACCATTTGGCTTTAATGGCAGCAAACCTCAGAGCTGTCTACCTTGCAATCACAAATTTTAAATTAGCACTGCAGGACACATTTACACTGCTCAGAGACGTGTTAGATGGTGTTGTAACCCCTTCCCTTCTCACCCCTACCGAACTTATGCATGTCATTGATTGGGCCAGAACAGAAAAAGGCTTAACTCCTGTTTTCAGTGAGACCCAGGTTCAATATTATTATCCCTACATGGAGGCAACATTGACTACAGATGGTATCTTGGTGCATATACCCTTTAGGTCGCCAGATATGTTCACTATCTATCACATTCATCCATTCCCTACAGTTGTCAATTCTTCCATCTACCAACTATCTACATCTCATACCACTCTCTTGGTTTCATCAGATTTCATGCACATTGCTTTTCCAGCTGACTTTCATGATTGCCATATCACCCGATTCCAGATGTTCCTTTGCCCTGCTTACCAGTACGTCTTTTTGCCTACCAGCAATTATCCTTGTGAGATGGGTCTAGTTAGAAACTCCCCAATTGAATCTCTGTGTGTTTTCACCCCAGTCGAGGATACCACCATCTTCCACCTTAGAGTGAAACCCTGGCGGTACTTCTATTTCCATCATTCCAATGCTCTTACAGTCACTTGCCCTGGATCCCGACCTAGCAACACCGTTGTCCACGGCTCCTTTGTCATCTTGGAGGCCTGCAGTCTCACATCCCACAACCTGACAACTAAACAATCTAACCATCTATTGCTCAACCAAACCTTTCATACCTACAACCTCAAACCCTTTAACCTGCCGGCACCAACAACTCCCACTACAAGAGACACTACACACACTAGGATACCCACACTCATTGCACCAAACATCACCCTACAACCCATTTCATCTCTCACCATATGGCCAGACCTTCGCCCCGACACTGTATACCCCATCCTCGCGTCACTGACTACAGTCTTCACGCTCACTGTGATCCTAGTTACCCTACTCATTTGTGTCTTCCACCGCCGCTACGCCTTCCTGCGTCGAGCCATCCTCCAGCGCACCTTACAGCCAGCAACGGCATAGACCATGTTCCCATTGTCCTATAATATCTTTTTCTCATTGAGCATAACTATCTTCATATGCCATTTATCCCTAACCAGAGGACAGGATGATTTCTTTACAATAACTAAATAACATGCAAGTCCTCTGCGATATGTATCTATTTGCCATTTCTATATACACCTATATATCCATATACCACCATTTTTTTTTTTTTCCACATTTTAACTTAACTAAACCATGTATGTATAACCATACCATTTAATACATGATCATGATAGTATTTTCTATTATATATTATTTATCATATTATATTTAGTTAATAGCTCATTCTCCCGGGAGTTTCGATATTAGGAATTTTTTTTTTTGTGCACTTGTCTTTATTTCTTTATACACCATTACTCTGGGTAATGTAACCATGTGACAATTGTTTAACTTACATTTAACTGCTATTTGTCCCTTATGGGCTTATAATCCTGTAACCCATTCATTATTTTTTTTTCCATTCCCTTATACTGTGTACTTCCTTTCTCGTCTTCATACTTTCTATACCTCATTTGGCCCGGCCATCCCTGTTACATAGAGTTTTACTTTCATCGTGGCGTGGGCGCCACGCTAGCCTGACCGAGCATTGTAAACATGTAAATATTAATCCTAAATATCTATCCGTTTCCACTTCTTCTCCCTCTATCTGTATAAATCCTCTTAGACTAGGCAACCTCATGAACGAACGATGACGCACATAGCTTGTGCGGCTACCGAGAGCCAGTCATCATTTCGTCTCGATAGAGTTCGCATCACACGCTCCGTGTAAGCCACAAAACCAGTAAAAAGACAATTTAAGCAAAGACTTTAACTCCAAACCTGCTAAACTTATAGGTAGGAAGATACCTACCGAACGGACGCAAGCCACTCCCGGTGAGGTATATATGGGAGGTGAGAAGGGAGCTGAAGCCCTCCAAAGACCCTTCCCATGTCCTCACTAACCGTTTCCCTATTGTCTCACCAACACCGGAGAGTAGTTCAGCATGCTCTCTAAAGACAGATCCTCTCTTTATCCACACCACACTACGTTCACACAACATAATTTTATACACCTTTTCCCAAAATTAAAATTTCAAAATGGCGCACATACACCAAGCCTCGGAGTCCCCGCCTGGGGGGGGGGACCACAAATTCCCCCAGGGAGGACTCCCCTTCTGGCTGCCGACCCGAGAGGTGTCTTGATAACTCCTCGAACCTCTTTCTTCTCAATTTCTGCAACATTCGCGGTCTTCGCTCTAATTTTCATTCTGTGGAACATCATCTCTCCTCCTCTAAGCCTCACCTTCTCTTCCTTACCGAAACACAGGTTTCTGAGGCTACTGACAGCAATCTCTACTCTGTTCCCTCCTACTATCTCTATCCTAAATTTCAATCCAAAGCTGGATGTTGCGCCTACGTGCGCAACGACATCACTTGCTCTCGTGCCCACGACCTTGACTCTTCTGAATTTTCCACCATCTGGTTAAGACTTCACTGTCATTCTATTACTAAATACATCTGTGCTGTTTATCTCTCACCTAACTCTACCAACTATGTAAAATTCTTTGATTATATGAATTCCAAAGTGGAGCACATCTTTACGCACTCTCCCGTAATTGAAATCTCCATCCTAGGAGATTTCAATGTTCACCACCAGCTTTGGCTTTCATCCTCTTTCACTGACCATCCTGGTGAACAAGCCTACAACTTTGCTATCCTCAACGACCTAGAGCAGTTGGTCCAGCACCCTACACGTATTCCTGACCGTCTTGGAGATCGGCCCAACATTCTAGACCTCTTCCTTACCTCAAACCCTTCTGCTTATTCTACAAACTGTTATCATATTCCGTTGGGCTCCTCCGATCACAATCTTATTTCTGCATCCTGTCCTATCGCTCCTGTACACCTCTGGACCCACCGAAGAGGCGATGCTTCTGGCATTTTGCTTCAGCTCGGTGGGACGACCTGAGGATGTACTTTTCCGATTTCCCGTGGAATGATTATTGCTTCCAGGATAGAGACCTCTGTGTGTGCTCAGCGCATCACAGAGGTGATTGTCTCTGGAATGGAGGCATACATTCCTCGTTCTTTCTCTACTCCTCACGCAAAAAGCCTTGGTTTAATCACGCTTGTTCTCGTGCTGTCAATGATAGAGAGGTAGCTCACAAAAGGTACCAGAGCCTTCAAACTAATGCTAATTATGAACTTTACATTTCTGCCCGAAATCGTGCCAAATCTATTCTCCGACTAACCAAAAATTCTTTCATTAATAGAAAATGTCAAAACCTTGCTGTCGCTACCTCGGCCCGTGACTTCTGGCATCTCGCCACAAACATCTCCTCCAACTTCACCTCTTCACCTTCCCTCCACTCCTCAGTCCTGACGGCAACACTGCCGTCTCATTTATCTCTAAGGCTGAACTCTTCTCAAACTTTTCTAAAAACTCCACTCTGGACGATTCTGGGCATATTCCTCCACTCATCCCCTCTGACTCCTTTATGCCTGTTATAAAGATTCTTCAAAATGATGTTTTCTATGCCCTCTCTGGCCTCAATCCTCAGAAGGCTTATGGACCTGATGGAGTGCCTCCTATTGTCCTTAAAAACTGTGCCTCCGTGCTGTAACCCTGCCTGGTCAAACTCTTTCGCCTCTGCCTGTCAACATCTACCTTTCCTTCTTGATGGAAGTATGCCTTCATACAGCCTGTACCTAAGAAGGGTGACCGCTCCAATCCCTCAAACTACCGTCCTATTGCTTTACTTTCTTGTCTATCTAAAGCTTTTGAATCAATCCTTAACCGGAAGATTCAAAAGCATCTGATCTGATCGCCAGTATGGGTTCCGCAAGGGGCGTTCTACTGGTGATCTCCTAGCCTTCTTAACTGACTCTTGGTCATCCTCTCTTAGCCGTTTCGGTGAAACTTTTGCTATTGCGCTGGACATATCAAAAGCTTTTGATAGGGTCTGGCACAAATCTTTGCTTTCTAAACTACCCTCCTACGGTTTCTATCCTTCTCTGTACCTTTATCTCCAGTTTCCTTTCTGACCGTTCTATTTCTGCCGTGGTAGACGGTCACTGTTCTTCCCCTAAATCTATTAACAGTGGTGTCCCACAGGGTTCTGTCCTATCTCCCACTCTTTTTCTGTTGTTCATTGATGATCTTCTTTCCAAAACGAACTGTCCTATCCATTCCTACGCCGATGATTCCACTCTGCATTATTCAACTTCTTTTAATAGAAGACCCACCCTTCAGGAACTTAACGACTCAAGGCTGGAGGCTGCAGAACGCTTAGCCTCAGACCTTACTATTATTTCCGAATGGGGCAAGAAGAACCTGGTGTCCTTCAACGCCTCAAATACACAGTTTCTCCACCTATCCACTCGACACAATCTTCCAAACAACTATCCCCTATTCTTTGACAACACCCAGCTATCACCTTCCTCAACACTAAACATCCTCGGTCTATCCTTAACTCAAAATCTCAACTGGAAACTTCATATCTCATCTCTTACTAAATCAGCTTCCTCGAGGCTGGGCGTTCTGTACCGTCTCCGCCAGTTCTTCTCCCCTGCACAGTTGCTGTCCATATACAAGGGCCTTGTCCGCCCTCGTATGGAGTATGCATATCATGTGGGGGCTCCACCACACAGCTCTTCTGGACAGAGTGGAGGCTAAGGCTCTTCGTCTCATCAGCTCTCCTCCTCATACTGATAGTCTTCTACCTCTTAAATTCCGCCGCAATGTTGCCTCTCTTTCTATCTTCTATCGATATTTCCACGCTGACTGCTCTTCTGAACTTGCTAACTGCATGCCTCCCCTCCTCCGGCCCCGCTGCACTCGACTTTCTACTCATGCTCATCCCTATACTGTCCAAACCCCTTATGCAAGAGTTAACCAGCATCTTCACTCTTTCATCTCTCACGCTGGTTAACTCTGGAACAATCTTCCTTCATCTGTATTTCCTCCTGCCTACGACTTGAACTCTTTCAAGAGGAGGGTATCAGGACACCTCTCCTCCCGAAACTGACCTATCTTTCGGCCACCTCTTTGGATTCTTTTTAGGAGCAGCGAGTAGCGGGCTTTTTTTTATTAATGTTTACTTTTTTGTGCCCTTGAGCTGTCTCCTTTGCTGTAAAAAAAAAAAAAATAAAAAATTCAACAACAACACTGACCGTCTTCGCGAGGCAGTAGTGTCTGTATTCCAAGGCTGCCAGCAGGTTAGACTTCCTTCTTTTAAAGTGTACGTTGACATGCATCTGCGTTTAGTCAGAGAAGACCCCGACGATGGAGTTCAATATAGAGATATGTATATGAGAAGTCATATGCAGGTAATTAGCTATGATGATATAGATTCATATGTATGTGAACTATCCGAATATTTTGTTAGTCGGTTTGAACATGACATGTCAGACGAAGAGGGCAGTGGATTTACGTTAGATGAAATAGTTAGCGTAAAATTTTCCTTCTCTCTTATAATGCTGCACAATAGTATTGGAGAGTATGTGCCCTATTCTAAGGGTGTTCCAGGGAAAACACAAGTTCTCAACCCTTCGGGACCCACGGACTGTGTTTTCCAAGTTCTAACAGCTTATCGTTATCTAAAGTCAAGAAATGTAGTTCCATCGGGCAGACAATGGGAAAACGCTTGCTTGGCCTCTATTAATACGGGTAACATTCCAACCCCGGTATCCTGGGAAGACCTCGGTCGGCTTGAAAGATTAAACAACATAAGTATTCGTGTTTACTGTCTAGACAACGTTGAGGACAAAAAAGGCGAACTAACTCTAGTCAGAAAGGGGCTCAAAGATCAAGAAGGTGTTCATTGTCTGTTGTTGGGGAACAGACACCTAGCTCTTATCCAAGAGTTTGACGCATACATGAACCTGTTTACCTGCCAACGTCGCGGGAAAAAAATGTTTTGCGATATCTGCCTGTGCGCCTGTGAGAACAAGACAACGCTTGCTGAACATGTGCTAATTTGCCCAACGATGATCACAAGACTAAGATTCCCACCCGCGGGCTCTACTGTGAAATTTATTAATCATGCTAAGGCATATGAGCCATCTTATTTAGCATTCTATGACTTTGAGAGTATTCTCGTAGAGCCTTCTTCGAATGTGTCTGGATGTGTAAAGAGACATCACTTTGCCATAGCGTATGCTTACATTATAGTGAACAGAAACGGAGAAACAGTACAAAGCGGATCCTATTGTGGAGGTAAGGCTGTAAACCATTTTATTCATACAATGCAGTGTGCCTGGAAAAAGTTGAAATTTTGTAAAGGCTACAATAAAATCAACATGACCAATGAAGATACGGCACGTCACAATGAGCAAACTCACTGTCTTCTCTGTAAACAGATTTTTTTAAAAGGTAAAGGAGTAAAACATCATGACAATGAAAAATCAGGAAACAATTACATTGGAGCTTATTGTAATAGATGCAACCTCCAAATGAAAAATCACAAATTGCAGCTCACTCTCATTGCACATAATGCTAATTACGACATGTCGTTAATCCTGCGTGAATTAACGATACCTGACTTGAAAATCAATCTTAGACCAAAACGTTCAGTTCACAAATACCATGAAGTCATCATAAATGACTTGAGATTTATTGACTCGTATGCCTTTATGTCTGGTTCACTCGCGGCTTTAGCGAACCAATTCATCAGTAATGGGAACGAACCCATATGCACACAACAGATGTTGAAAGATGTGCCAGCACCTGCGTTGCCATTATTGATCAAGGGAAAGCAGGTGTTTTGTATGACTATATGGATTCGATGGAACGACTTTCTGAGACACGTCTTCCATCCCGCGAAGATTTTTTCAATTCGCTTCAAGAAGCAGAACTTTCCGAAAGTGATTATAAACATGCTCAGAATGTTTGGAAAGTAGCTGGGTGTCAGAGCCTGAAGGACTATTTGTTGCTTTATGTAAAAGTGGATGTTGGCCTTCTATGTGATGTCTTCCTAGAGTGGCGAGGTATTTTGAAAACCCAGTGGAGGTTGGATATTGTAAATTATGTTAGCCTGCCAGGATTTGCCTATGACTCCTTTCTGCTAAAAACACAGCAGGAATTAGAGGTGCTTAGTAGCCCAGACATATATCATTGCATTCAAACAAATGTGCGTGGGGGCTACACAAGTGTTGTGCGTCGTTTTGTACGCGCCAATAACATCTACACGAACCCTCAGTTTAATCCAAAACATGATAGAAGCACTTTCCTTTCATATCTTGACTTCAACAGTCTTTTTCCCACTGTAATGCAAGAGAAGTTGCCATGTGGGGATATGAGAAAACTAGATGAGACAGAAATGCAGTCGTTTTTGAGCGGGGGCTTGGTCAATCAAGCAACCGATGGCGATTTTGGATATCTCATTCTGTGCGATACTGAGGCTGTCTCACGTGAAGTCGTTGAGAAAACGGATGACCTCCCACTGATCATCAGAAGACACAATATCACCAACAGAGATATATCGTCAGTCACACGCGAATGGTATGAAGAAGAAAACCGTCCAGTACCGTGTAAGAACATAAAACTGATTGGAACACATGCTGCTCAGGAGAAAATGCTGTTTGCTCTGCCCCTCCTTAAACTACTTATTCAACTAGGCCTGGTTGTTAAAAAAAGTGCATGCTATTTATACGTTTAAGCAAAAGCACTTTCTTGCGGACTTCATTCAGGATAACATAGAAGCCCGCAAAAGTGCTACTTGCCCTATCAAGAAAAATGCAATCAAGTGTATTTCAAACAGCATTTTTGGTCGATTCCTGATGAACGTGGCCAAATATAGTGAAGACATAGATATTGTCACCAACCGCGAAAAGTTTTTGAAGCTGGCCCGAAGTCCTTACTTTAAACGCGTTGTACCTCTCAATGATGGTCATGGAGTTGTAACTCGCCATAGGAAATATTCACGGGTGAATCATCCAAACTACATTGGCTACTACATCCTAGAGCTGTCCAAGCTGTGACTATATGATTTCTATTACAATGTGCTGAAGGCTCATAACGGAGATCGGGCGAAACTAGTGTATTGCGACACTGATTCCTTAATAACAGAAATTGAAACTCCTGATCTATTAACAGAGTACTCGCAGGAGCCCTTCAAAAGCTATATAGACACAAGTAGCTTTAGCCCTTCACATTCCTTGTACAGCACAGACAACAAAGGAAAGCTTGGATTTCTCAAGTCTGAAGTGGGTAAAACCAAAGTGCTACTCCATCCTCTTGGCAGACGGTGACCGGTTGAGTTCAGCTAAGGGCGTTCCAAAGTTCATAAAGAAGAAAATTGCTCATCAGCGATACAAAGACGCCCTATTCCAGATGCAAACATTTACCTTTGACTATCAGGGTTTCACAGTGCGCAATGGACGAATGAGTACAGTAAAATATCCCAAGAGAGGGATATGTGTAGTTGAGGACAAAAGATACTACATTAGCACCTTGGAGTCACGATCTTACGGTCATCCCGATAATTCTATGGGGATAGAGGAGGAAGAGCAGGAGGAGGAGGTAGCCCAGATCATGACACTGTCAAACGAAGAAAATTTGGAGGAAGGCGATGAAAGAGGCATAACAGAAGCGAGACTAGCCGAGGTAATGGGTGGGCAAGAGATCGGTGAAATGGGAGAACTAGAAGACGAAACCTATGAATTGTGGGGAGAACGGGATGTGCTGGCCGAGCAATATTTTCCCTTGATAAAACGGGTAGAGGCGGATGATGACATGTTAATGCAAGCCGCGGAACAAGAAGAAATTAATCAAATGCTCTCATCATCCCCCCTTGAATATATGCTAGTAGATACAGACTTTTCAGAATAAATTGCAGTTGTTTATAAGAAAGGGACTGGTGTGAATGTTGTATATACTGTTTATAGTGTAAGAATTTGCCTGCTATTTTTATGTTAAATATAAAATATATGTAAATATATTCTGTATATAAGACTAATGTTGGAACCTATGATATTATAAAATTGCACATGATGAATCTGGAATCATAATTTGACCAAATTCCAATAAACATTGAATTTGTTTGACTTGTTTAAATGTCCTTTATCAAAAAAAAAAAAAAAAAAAAAAAAAAAGAAACGGATGGAAAAAACAAACAATAATTGTCTTAAAATTTATTCGATTTGTGGAAACATATGAATAAAACGCTTTTATGTTTCAATCCGGCTCATGCATAAAAGACTGCCCGCCAAATCAGGCGGGCGGCGGCGGCGGCGGCGGTAGCGGATGCGACAAGATTGCTCGGGGCCCGGGGCCCGGGGCGGGGCGGGGGCAGCACGGGGTAGTGGCGGTGACGAGTGAGGACCTGTGAGTGGAGCCAGACCTCTGATTTAAGCATGGTATACAACCACACCAACCCCCGATAAAGGAACTAGAAAATTATTTATGCTTAGAATAGCTTCATGGAATGTATTACATGCTGCTGACGTCCTTTGTCCACACATTGCAGCAGGAGACGTTCGCAATGCTCCTGGAACACCCCGTATCCACCAACACACGACGCTGCACGCCCCCCACACTCACCAAAACACTGGGCAGCGCCACGTTCACTGACTGCCGCGAGAGGAGGCTGGCGCTGATGCCCTCTTTCCACTCTCGTTTCCCGAGCATGCGGACGCAAAGTGGCCAAGACCACCACAACGATAACACCTCACTCTGCGCCGAGGGCGTCTTGAGCCACTGGATCCTGCCCCACCACTCATATCACTTTGGTGGCGAGCAAGACAATCTCTGACGAAATGATTCGGTCCACCGCACTCAAATCACCGTTGGTGTGTAACAGCTGCACACTGCTCGATGCCATGTCTCACCGTGGTGCCCAAGCTGGTCTCCGATGATGCACGGGCGGTGTCGTCCTTTATGACCGCCCTTGCCCGCGTCAGTATCTGGTCCAGGTCGTGAGCCTCCATGCGAGACCTAGCCCTCAGCAGCTGGCGGACTTCCTCGGGCAGCCAATATACGAAGGCAAAGGCGAGGGCCTTGTCCTCCAAGGCATACGCAGCTTTGTAGGAGGATACACGGTACGTAGAGGCGTGGCTTATGCGTGACGTTGCTTGGAGCCAAACTAGAGAATGTAGACACAGGGATTTAGAGAAAACTAAGAAAGGCGGCTAATCTAAATCAATCACTTCAACATGCCAAAGCTATCTGATGCTTAGATCAAGGGTGGCATATTTGTTGGACCCCAAGTAAACGCAATGTTGAAGTTGGAGAAACTGGAAAGAGCGATGACAAACGTTGAAAAAGAAGCTTGGTGTGCATTTCGTGATGTAGTTCATGGATTCCTAGGAAATCACAAGGATCCTAATTACAAACAACTGGTAGGAAAGCTTATTGAGAAATTCAAGAAATTGGGTTCTCGTATGTCCTTAAAGGTCCATTTTTTGCATTCTCACCTAGATTTCTTCCCCAAAAACTTAGGTGATGTCAGTGAGGAGCATGGTGATAGATTTCATCAGGACATGGCAACAATGGAAAGAAGATATCAAGGACGATGGGATACTGCTATGATGGGAGATTACATATGGTCTCTAGTCAGAAAAGATGAAAGTATGCACTCTAGAAAATCTCGATCGTCAAAGCACTTCTAATCTTAGGATGAGAGTTATCAAAGCATTTACAGTGCAGAATTTTATTGTTTCTTTTTGCTCTAACTAATATTGTACTGTCTAAATACCTTTCAATATATGAAAAATCACTAAATGTTGTGTAATTACCCTTACAATATTAGAATAGGTTGAACCAACATACTGCCGTAAAGAAAAGTTGTGTATATAACGAGAAAATATGATATCAAGAATAAATAAAAAAAAACTATCGATGTTACGTTAAAACGAATGTGATTTTTTAATTCAGTGGCACAAAAATACATATAAGAACATCAAAAAATACAAATAAACAAAACATGTATTACATTGTGTTATAAGATATCTATCGATATATGTGGCAGCTAATCAATACAAAACCATATTTGCTTAGGGAGCGTCATTCAATAAAAAAAATAGTGCGAAGGGTTATTGCTGCCTATACTATGATTATTACTCCTCCCGACATTAAGGTACTGTTCCAAGGCGAAGTATCTTTAAATTTATTTTCGGTATTTTGAAATATTATTTATCTTGACATCCTAAATTTGATTCATTTACCATCAAAAAGGTCCTATGCGCACCAAACCTGTTATTTTAATAGTTTAAAAAAGCCAGTCTATCGGAACGTGCGTAACTGGACATTTTATTGCCCATGAATTAATATTTTTTTCAGGTAATTTTATTTTTTTTTATTTTTTTTCATTTTATAGTAGTCTGCCCTTTCAGAACACTGTTTTCTCTTCGTCCAACTGATAAGAGAATGGATAGATTGAGGTAGATTGAAGACCCTAACTATGGTGCTAATTAATGTCATTGAATATAATAACAATATTTTAGTGATAAATGACTAGCACATACAGCAGCAGTGTAACAAGTTTGATGCGCCTAGGACTTACACTTCCTGAGTTATGCCATAAAACAAGTTTAATTTTTTTCAACTATATTTTCTGACATTTTTTGCAAGAGTAAAAATAGTCGAGAATTTTTATTTCTAATGGAATTTATAATTAAAATTACAAAAGCGTTATCTTTTTCAACCATTTCTCTACGTTTTTGTCATGAGGAAATTTCGTTTTTAAATCCATATATTTTTTTTATTTAAAAAAATGAGGGCGGGATAAATATTTTCACCACAATCTAAATAACACAATAATGGCAATTTACATTTTTCTCTTGAGAAATATTTAAAGAAAGGAGTTTCTTTTACTTAAAAGACATGAAACTGGGCGCCTGATAATTTATATGTAAAGTATCGGCGTAAAACATCACCAAACTCCATCAGCTACTTCTCGACCAAATCACATAAATTGTCTAGTACTCTAGTTGGTCCAGCTGAACATCAGCGTGGTGATTTTATTCATCACTGTATCATCCTACGTCAAAGTCATTTTATAAATGATAAACAGCAACAGACCTAGTACCGCTGGAAAGAGGTCCTGCATCGGGTTTGGCGTCGTAGGATGGATTAAGCACCACGCCTCCGCTGTATATGCCCTTATTGATTGATTAATTTGCAAGCCTGTCTATATGTCATGCCTTTTTTTTCAACCTCCTTTTTTCCTTCCTTCACTGCCGCCTGTCCGTGCAGGTGGTGTGTTTCCAGTTTTAACCCCATTTTATGCAGGACGATGACGGCCGCCCGTACGGGCGTGACTACGAAGTAACCATGGCTCTCTCCGCAGCCCTCAACTTTACGCCAACTTTCATACAGCCTTTAGACGGTAAGTTAATTGCTTGCAACAAGGATATATTTTCACTGTCGATTGTCTGTTGGCTGAATTATTATGCAAAACGCACTAATCCAATTACCGTGAACCTTTAGTGAAATGTTCAATATAGGCCACTAAAGAGTCCTATGAAGTTTGAGAACCGTCTGATAAAAAAAAAAAAAAAAACTGATTTATAGTAAATGTATGTTTCAAACTTAGTGAATGAATCACAAAGGCCAGTCATACTGTAAACTCAGGTGAGCTTTTGGGAGCAGAGCCTGAGTGCTTCCAGTGGGTTCCCGAAGTGAATGAGATTGACCGGTCCAGATGCCGAGTAATTTCAGAGGGATCCCGACGGGGTTTCGGGGGTTGTCATGCCCAGACCATGAGCGTTTCCGGTGGGTACCCGAAAGGGTTGGGAGGTTGTCCAACCCAGACCCGAAGTTTTTTTTAAAGTATTGCCTATAGCTCCGGTAGACTTTCTTAAGTGGCCTCTTGGAGCAACCCAGACCGTTAGCAGCGCGGGGGAATTTTATTTATAATGGCTTGGGTGATGTATGATTCGTTCATCCATGCTGCACGCCGGTACTCCTTTTGACAGAAATCGCTGAAGTTAGGGTTGACTGATGATCTGGGTAGCATGCGAGTAATTTTCCGCCCCTCGGCGATGGTTGGAAATTGTCACCACGTCCGCACGCTGACTAATCGGCCATGGCCTACCTTGAGGTTTGTCCGCAAAAGACCATGACTGTCTCCAGTGAGTACCTGAAGGGGCTGAGTGGTTGTTCAGCCCAGACCATGAGTGATTCCAGTGGGTCCTCGAAGCCAGCCTAGTTATACTTTCTCAGCAGCACCACCATGTGGTGGAGTTTCATCCTTTTCTTCAACGCCACTGTCTGCAGTACCAGACCTACTTATTGACAGGTAAGGAAATTGCGATGTAATGTTTGGCTGGTCATTAGCTAACCCCAACTACATTTACACGATGGCATTAACAATGTGTTGTCCAAGTGTTGCATAATCGGGTGATCCATCCAAGACGCCATCTTTATACTCCGAGCAGGCGCCTGTCATACATAATTTATTTGTGTCCCTGTCCTTATCGAAAGCCACAACACACAGTTCTGACATGCATCACCCTATGATAGTGACTTCCTGGTGAGACCCATCGTTGTTATGTACTAAATGGTGTATAAATGTTCGGGTGATTTCGACGTCCTCACCATATGCGTAAACAGACTGAATTGTATCATCCAGTAAGCCTCCAATTGATTCGACCTTGCTTTAGGCCCAGAAGACCTTCAGTCCCAGAGGATTCACTTCCGTATGCACCAATTCGAGGGCAAACACCAGAATTTCATCTAAGTAATATATGCACAGAATATAAACCGGTAAAGTAGTGGCTCTCAATAATCGCAGAGTAGCCTAAGAATACACGAAGGGTGTCCTGAAGAGCACCAAACAACGCGGACTTTGTTTCTCTCGAAAAGAGGATCAGCGATGGAAGTAGCATGAGCCAAGCAAGACGGCGCCACTATAAACACTTGCCTGCGCCCCAGAGGGCTGGGGCCGACCACGAGGCCCCATCGAGAAAGCTTAACGGCGCCATAGGTCAAACGTAAAAAGAATAAAACGTATTTAAAATACAACGCCACACAACAACAACCTCCTCAAAACAAATCCTGGAAGGGAATACCACATTTATTGACAAAGAAAAAGACCCCGCAGGCTCACACCCTTTGAAGCTGTTTTCATAATTACACTACAACCCACCATAAGCTCACATTTTGACGACTTTCAAGTGCTACATTTTGCCAGACGCCAACTCGCATTGTTTTGCTAAACCGACTGTTACCCTTTCATTTGGGTGACAACACATTGATTCCATGCAATGGTAACCATCATTTGGGCGAAATCAGAACGGCGTAAGTGCGATTGGTCTGTCATGGCTCGCTGATAATCAAGAAGATTTTCATTATATAGTTACAACATGCGGGATCGAACACACTAGCGACAGGAAGAATCAAGGCTCTAAGTCCTGAAACTTCCTTACTATCGTACTCGTAAAAAGTGTCTGATAGATCCTCCAACTTTCTCCTCATGAACCAGGTCTGATGTGGGGTTAGTGGCCGAAGGACGGGTCTAACTAAAACTTTATTCCTCTGTACCAGGCCAAATGTGGGGTCGGATGCTGGAAAATGGATCATGGACGGGTCTTTTAGGGACTATGGATCGGGGCGAGGCGCACTTTGGTCTGGCGAACCTCTTCATGTCAGACCCAGATAACAGGACGCAGGTTCAAGACTTCTCAAGCTTCTATGATACTGATGTGAGTCTTTTTCTCCATGAAAACCATACATGAATGCCTCCCATTCTTCATTTCTACACGTCTTGCCTTTTTCTTTGTCTTTGGTTTACTTTCTGTATAAGCTGGAGGGTGGGGCATTGTATCAAGGGGACCATACAACCCAAGTTATAAAGGAATCGTATATTTTAAAACCTACTAACGTTTTTTTAATGATATATTATCTGCATGACAATCAAATCACAAGACATAGTTTCTATAGATTTTGAAAAGCATAGTTTCTCTAGATTTTGAAAAGGCGTTTGATAAAGTTTAATACCATAGGTAGAGGCGGTGGCTGAGTCGACAGAGTGACGACGCCGCGTTCAGGAGGACGCGAGTTCAATCCCCGCCCGGTGCCACCAAGCTGGGATTTTTCAGCCGCCGCCGAGTGGCTTAAAACAACCCGCATGATGTCCAGAAGACCACCTATCAACCTGGACTTTAGATTTTAGGATTAAAGATGAGCTCCGGGAGGGCAGCATGAGCCAATGCAAGATGGCGCCACTATAAACACTCGCCTGTGTCAGAACGGGCTGGGCCGACCATCAGGCCCCACCGGGAAGAAGCATTAGGCCGACTATCAGGCACCACCGGGAAAGAAGCTACCGGCACAATAGGCTGCGACGTAAAAAAAAAAGAAAAAAAAGAAAAAGTAACTAGGTACTGAAGGTAAAATACACCAATAGATCGTTAATTCGTTAATTAAGCAACATACGACAATTTTTTTGGTGGAACTGCTCTAGCAAGGGCACTCATCACTAGTGCTGACCCTCAGGGAGCTGTTCGTCGCTCAGTACTGTTCATAATTTACATCAATGACATCAATGTTGGATTCGATACTCATTATTAAAGTTGCCGACGACACTAAAATTTGTCATGTACGGAGTATTATAAGCACGTGAGTATATCGCGAGCGTATCAGTTTTTTTCTGTTCTCACAGTTTTGAGTCTCTGACTACAAATTTGAGAGCCCGGGTTGGAATCCCGGCATGGGCAGTTAGTCCACCTAGTTCTTCATCCTTCCTTTTGGACTGGTCGATAAATGGGTACCTGAGGAGACCTGGTGAAGGTGAACTGTGAATAATTAATTATTGGGGAAAACAGCTCTTGGCGCCGCAACTGCTGGGTCATATGACGCCGAATATAAACCAAATTAAACTACACTCTAAAACTATTAAGACGGTAGTTATTTGAAAAAAATTATAAAAGACAGCTCAATAAAACGTCAATAAATTTGCAGGAGATTGAGGACGCCAGCCTCTTGTAGGAAGCCATAAGCGTCATGCACTGGGGAGAGAGCCTTCTTCCTAAGCACCAGAGAGAGAGAGAGACATAAATTCCCATCTCCACCCCGACACCAGGAGAGGTACCGCTCTCGCAGGTCCCATAAAGTGGGGATCTCGACCAGCAGGTGTCGCCCTCTGAGGTGGACAAAGCAGTCATCACAGTAGGACTGAACTCCCCGGGACATGAGGAAGCCATGTGTATGTCAAGTGTGGCCCACTCTAAAGCGGACCAGGACGGTCTCCCTCTTTTTTTTTTTTGTTAATCAAAAGATACGGCTCAAGGGCAACAAAAAGGGTAAAAAAAAAAACCTCTACTCGCTGCTCCCAGAAACGTAAAATGTGAAAAGTAGCCAAAAGAGAGGTCAATTTGATACAATTGATACACTCTTCTTGATAAAGGTCAAGCCATAGGCAGAAGGAAATACAGACGAAGGAAGACTGTTCCAGAGTTAACCAGTGAACTCTTGCATAAAGCCGTGTCCACACTATCGAGCATGCTCGACGGGCAAACAGTGATACCAGATCCCGTTCCAATACATAAGCAAGGAGGGTGAGTGGCAGGCACGAAGGTGACGTCAGAAGCGAGGAGACTGCGGGCAAACGAGCGGGCAACTGTCTGTGAGTGAGTTTGAAGGAAACACCAGAAACTGTTTCGACTGGTATGATGCGAAACACTAAACGTTTCCTCGGAATTAAGTAGGAATCTATCTCACATTCAAAGTGTTATGTGCATATCAGCATGTCTGGCGGTCCTTCTACAAGTGTACCTGAAGGAGGAAACTTTCAGTGGTCCAAGCAAGATACACCATGGATAATTGACATGTACCGTCAAAAACCTTGCTTGTGGAACATAAAAAGCGCTGATTATAAGGACAGAAATAAACGTGTAGTAGCCCTTACAGCAATAACAAGGGAAATACAAAGGAAGTATGCATCCGTTACCATTGCGGATATAAAAAAGAAACTAGATACTTTGCGAAATCAGTACAGGCGTGAAACTGAACCATGAACCTGTATTTGACACCACTCATCAGTTTACAACTTTGCCCGCCAGTCTTTGCCCGGTGAAGGAGTAGATATTGTGGGCTAAACTACATCTGGTAGCACTGTTTGTTCCCAGATCCCTGCCTGTGGTTTTCCCGCTTCTGACGCCATCAACCCTCATTCTCACTACCTATTGTGATCTGGTATCACTGTTTGCCCATCGAGCATGTTCGATAGTGTGGACACGGCCTTAGGGGTTTAGATATTGTAGGGATGAGCATGAGTAGAAAGTCGTGTGCAGCGGGGCCGCCGGAAGGGGGGGGGGGGGGTATGCATTTAGCAAGTTCAGAAGAGCAGTCAGCATGAAAATATCGATAGAAGATAGAAAGAGAAGCAACATGGCGGCGGAATTTAAGAGGTAGAAGGCTGTCAGTAAGAGGAGGAAAGCTGATGATACGAAGAGCCTTAGACTCCACTCTGTCCAACAGAGCTGTGTGAGTAGAGCGCCCCCCCCCTACACGTGAGATGCATACTCCATGCGAGGACGGACAAGGCCCCTATAAATGGAAAGCATTTGTGCGGGGAAGAACTGGCGGAGACGATATAGAACGCCCAACCTCGGGGAAGCTGCTTTAGTATGAAATATGTGAAGTTTCCAGTTGAAATTCTGAGCTAAGGATAGACCAGGGATATTTACTGTTGAAGAAGGTGTCAGCTGAGTGTTCTCGAATATTAGGGGATATGTGTATAGAAGATTGTGTCGAGTTGATAGATGGAGAAAATGAGGTTTTGGCATCGAAGGACACGAGGTTCCTTTTACACCAATCGGAAATGATAGCAAGGTCTGAGGTTAAGCGTTCTGCAGCCTCCAGTCTTGAGTTTTGTAATTCCTGTTGAGATGGTCTTCAGTTGAAAGAAGTTGAATAATGCAGCGTGGAGTCATCATCGCATGAGTGGATGGGACAGTTTGTTATGGAAAGTATATCATAGATTATTAACAGGAAGAAAGTGGGTGATAGGACAGAGCCCTGTGGAACACCACTCTTGATAGGTTTATGGGAAGAACAGTGACCGTCTACCACAGCAGAGATAGAACGGCCAGAAAGGAAACTGGAGATAAAGGAACAGAGAGAAGGATAGCATCCGAAAGAGGGTAATTTAGAAACCAAAGACTTGTGCCAGACTATCGACAGCTTTCGATATATCTAGCGCAACAGAGAAAGTTTCACCGAAATGGCTAAGAGAGGATGAACAAGAGTCCTTGCGGAACCCATACTGGCGATCAGATAGAAGGTCAGAAGTGGAAAGGTGCTTTTGAATCTTGCGGTTAAGGATTGATTCAAAAGCAGGAAAGTAAAGTTATAGGGTGGTAGTTTTAAGGATTGGATCGGTCACCCGTCTTAGGCACAGGCTGTATGAAGGTATGCTTCCAGCAGGAAGGAAAGGTAGATGTTGACAGGCAGAGGCGAAAGAGTTCGATCAGGCAGGGTGTCAGCACGGAGGCACAGTTATTTTTAAGTATGTCAAGGTTCCAGTGTTGGGTGCTGTAATCGGAAGGGATAACAAACAAGATAAATGGTTAGACACCAGTTTACTTTCAATAAAGTAGAAAACCCCAAAACAGGCCTCACAATCTGAAGTCTCCAACACGAAGGCTTCAGCACGCCGGACTCAGCAATGACCCGTTGCACGGCTTCCTCTTCTGAGCGTCTCGTCCTTTAAGTGGCAATGTCGAGGCAGCACAGCTTCGTCCTTGAAGTGGTGTAGACGTAGTAGACGAGGGAGGCGCAGGAGGAGAAGGGGCAGGTTCACAACAGTAACGGGAGTCCAGGGCGTGGAGAGGAGAGAGGCACCCAGAACAAGCCCACGGTATCTGAGTTAACCCGAGTGAGAGCAGGGCTGGAGCCTTAGTAGAATCAAGTGTTCAGAGCGAGGCTCGGCCGCTGTCTGACGAGGAAGGCGCTGGCGGTCACCAAGTCGCCTCCCATAGCGGGTTGAGAAGCCTCGGTGGTTCAGTCGACCGAGGCGTCGAACGGCGTCAGGCGAACGAGCAGCAGGAGTGAAACAGGTGGCTCGCTGCGCCTCGGTAGTTGAACAGCTTCGAACGGCAAGATACGGGCGGGCGGCAGGAGTGTCCCGGTCGTTCGCCCGCCAAGTTGGTAGTTGCCCTCACAAAGTACAGTAGGCGGCACTCCATCAGGTCCATCAGCCTTCTGAGAGTTGAGGCCAGAGAGGGCATAGAAAACATCACTCTTAAGAATCTTAATAACAGGCATAAAGGAGTCAGAGGGGGGGTGAGTAAGAGGAATATGCCCAGAATCGTCCAAAGAGAAGTTGTTACATAAAGTTTGAGAGAAGAGTTCAGCCTTAGAGATAGATGAAGCGGCGGTGCTGCCGTCAGGGTTAAGGAGAGGAGGGAAAGATGAAGAAGTGAAATTGGAGGATATATTTTTGGCTAGGTTCCAGAAGTCAAGGGAAGAACTAGAAAATGCAAGGTTTTGCCATTTTATATTTATGAAAGATGTTTTGGTAAGTCAAAGAATAGATTTGGCACGATTCTCTTATATTCTATCTGTATGAAATATAAAGATCTTGGTTAGTAGGAGTGCGAAGGCTCTGGTACCTTTTGTGAGCTGCTTCTCTATCTTTGACAACACGATAACAAGCGTGATTAAACCAAGGCTTTTTAGCATAAGGAGTAGAGAAAGTACGTGGAATGTATGCCTTCATTCCAGAGACAATCACCTCTGTAATGCGCTGGGTACATACAGAGGGGTCTCTATCCTGGAAGCAGTAATCAATCCACGGGAAATCGGAATAGTACATCCTCAGGTCGCCCCACCGAGTTGAAGCAAAATGCCAGAAGCATCGCCTTTTCGGTGGGTCCAGATGATGTAAATGAGCAAAAGGACATGATACATAAATAAGGTTGTGATCGGAGGAGCCCAACGGAAAAAACAGTTTGACAGAGTAAGCAGAATGTTCGAGGTAATGAAGAGGTCTAGTATGTTGGGTCTTTCTCCAAGACGGTCGGGGATAAGTGTAGGGTGCTGAACCAACTGCTCTAGGTCGTTCAAGAGACCAAAGTTATAGGCTTGTTCACCAGGCTGGTCAGTGAAAGAGGATGAAAGTCAAAGCTGGTGGTGAACATTGACATCTCCCAAGATGGAGATTTCAGCGAAAGGGGAGTGGGTCAAGATGTGCTCCACTTTAGAGTTCAAGTAGTCAAATAATTTTACATAATTAGTAGAGTTAGGTGATAGATAAACAGCACAGACGTATTTACTAATAGACTTTTCTTATGTGAATACGACCAGGGACACAGATCCCTGGTCATGACTTCCTAATCTGTTTCGTGGCAACCACAGTCTCCCACCTGCGCTGCCACACCCTCTTAAGTGCTGATCGCACGGTGGGATGTAAATCCCTATATAGAAGAGCGCACTGTGAGGGAGGGCGATAAGCAGCGGCCCGCGCCACATAAGAACATAAGAACATAAGAACGCAGGAGTCTGCAAGAGGCCGGTAGGCCTGTACGAGGCAGCTCCTTTGACCCTAAGCTCCCGTGTATCTAACCCCACCTAATATCGCTGTCCATGAATTTATCTAGTCTATTTTTGAATGTGACAATTGTATTGGCACTCACCACATGACTGCTAAGCCTATTTCACTCATCCACCACCCTGTTAGTAAACCAATTTTTGCCTATGTCCCTGTTGAATCTGAATTTATCCAGTTTAAACCCGTTACTTCGTGTCCTACCCGGTTCTCTTACCAACAAAACCTTATGAATGTCTCCCTTATTAAAGCCCTTCATCCATTTATAAACCTCGATCATGTCTCCACGCACCCTTCGCCTTTCTAGAGAATGCAAGTTTAACTGTTTGAGTATTTCCTCGTATGGCAAGTTTCTCAACCCCTGAATCATCTTAGTCATCCTCCTCTGCACCGATTCTAACATTTTGATATCCATTCTATGGTAGGGTGACCAGAACTGAACCGCATAGTCAAGATGAGGTCTAACTAATGCTAAATATAGTTTGAGGAAGACTTCGGGGCTTCTGTTGCTTACGCTCCTTGAAATAAATCCCAGTACCCTATTAGCTCGATGTCTAGCTTGAATGCATTGTGCCCTTGGACGGAGATCAGAGCTCACTAAGACCCCTAAATCCCTCTCGCACCCAGACCTACTTATGAGAGTGTCATTTAAGCAATAGTTATGTGAGGGGTTGTTCCTACCTACACTCAGAATACTGCACTTCCCTACATTGAACTCCATCTGCCATTTATCCGCCCAGTCATATAATCTGTTGAGTTCACCTTGGAGAATACTAGCGTCCTGATCCGACTCAATTACTCTACCGATCTTGGTATCATCTGCAAATTTACTAACATCACTACTAATTCCTGTGTCTAAGTCATTGATATAAATAATAAACAAAAGTGGACCTAATACCGAACCTTGTGGGACCCCACTCGTAACACATCCCCAGTCAGATCTTTTACCATTGATTTGCACTCTTTGCTTCCTATTGCTAAGCCACGCCTTGACCCAGTTCAAAACTTTACCCTCTACTCCGTGAGCCTGTAATTTAAGCAACAGTCGTTGGTGAGGAACTTTGTCAAACGCTTTACTAAAATCAAGATAGATTACATCATAATTTTCATCTCTGTCAACCGCCTCAAATACTTTATTGTAGAAGGACAAGAGATTGGTGAGGCATGACCTACCTTTTGTGAACCCATGCTGCGAGTCGTGAATTAAGCTATGTTTCTCTAAATGCTCCCGAATGTTCCTGGCTATTATGGACTCCAGCATCTTCCCTATAACCGATGTTAAGCTAATTGGGCGATAGTTTGAAGCAACTGACCTGTCCCACTTTTTAAAAATCGGCGTCACATTAGCTACTTTTCATAGGCTCGGCACATAGCCAGTATTTACCGACATCTTAAAGATGTCGGTTAGTGGGTCACTGATTATATCACCTAACTCCTTTAATACCCTCGGAAATATCCCGTCAGGACCTGGCGACTTGTTCTTCTTAAGCTTATCTATCTCATCCTGAACTACTTGCCTGGTAATGATTATATCCCTCAATTTATCGCCATCCCCGCCCTCGTACACCTGAACTCTTTCCGGTATAGTCGTTCGATCCTCCTGTGTGAATACTGAAAGGAAGTAGTCGTTCAACAATGTGCTCATATTTTCGTAATTTTCTACTAGCTCCCCTGTGTTTGTTGTCAGCGGTCCAATTTTCTCCCGTGTTTTTGTTCTATACATCTGAAAGAAGCCCTTAGGATTACTTTTCGCCTCATTTGCTACTTTGATCTCATAGTTCCTTTTTGCTATCCTGGTGTTTTTCTTAACTAATCTAGATAGTTCGACGTACCGGCCCCTGAGATGTGTTTCCCCATTCTTTATTTTCTGATAAATTCCCTTCTTTAACCCAATCTCGTGTTTTAGTCCACGAGTCATCCACTTGGGATCATTGTTTTCTTTTCTAAGTGTTCGCTGTGGTATATGCTGTTCTTGCCCCTCTATCACCTCATCGGCCTCCTCATTACCACGCACAGAGACGTGGGCGGGTACCCGACATATAATTATCTGATGGCTAAGACTTTTGGCCAGAACCAGCCAGCTAAAAACATTTAAATGAATAGGGTGGGTGCTACTAAAATCTTCTAATGCGGACAGGGCTGCATGTAAGTCAGAGTAGACAGTAAAAGCACCGGCAGGCAAAGTGATGATGGTGCGAATTGATAAAAGAATGGCAGATAGTTCTGCGGTAAAAATTGAGGCCTTAGCAGGTAAGGTTCCGGAACGGGAAAAGTCCGGAAAGGCAGCTCCAAATCCAACACCAACTTTCGGATTTGGAGCCGTCCGTTTATACTGGTAGAGAAGTGGTGTGACGATCAGTGTGGGACAGGAAAAGCTGTTAAGCAGTTCCCGCCGAGATACTTGCTTTGTTAAAGTTGAAGTACCTACAGAAATGTGTATTTGGGAACTCCCACGCTGTGATGGAAGGGTATATGGAAGTATGTATAGGGAAGTATGGTAGTGAGAGTTCCCCAATGACATTCCGGACATGAAAACCAAATGGGCGAGGTAGGAGAGGTTTCTTTCTGTATATTATATCTACATTGGTGTCAAAGGAAAAGGTGTAGGCAGGGTTGTTAGGTTGGCGTTGTAGTCTGTACCAGTAAATTAGAAGTACGTCTCTATGCAAGTCTTAGGGTGTCACTCCAGCGTCAACCTATAAGACTTGATTTGTGGGATGATCTAAAGGCACCTGTTGACAGCCGGACTGCAGCGTGATGGACTGCATCAAGTGTGCGTGCGAAGGCGGGCGGTTGTTGCCGATGTGTATACTTTGCGGCCGTAGGAGAGTCTTGACCCGATGAGTGCCTGCTAAAGGCGTAGAAGTATTGTGCGGTCAGCGCCCTATGAAGTGCATGCCAGAACACGAAAGAGATTGAGTGATCTCATGCTCTTTTTTTCTAAAGCTTTTAGGTGTAGAAGCCATGTGAGGCGCCTGTCAAAGGCGAGTCCCAAGAACTTGTGTTCTTCCATAACAGATTGACGTGAACCGCACATGATGAGATCAGGGTCTGGATGGTGGCCTCTCAGGCGGCAAAAGTGCATGGCAACCGACTTGAAAAGTGAAAATCGGAATGCATGTTCCTCCTCCCATCTGGTTGTCCTGTCGATGACATTTTACAGTCTACGCTCTGCGGTGGACATCCTAGACGACGAGTATGAGATTGCCAGGTCGTCAACAAAGAGGAAGGATGACACCCTCTCAGGGAGTGATGTTGTAATATCATTTATGGGCATGACAAAGAGGGTGACACTCGGGACGCTTCCTTGGGGAGCTCATTTCTGCTGTTCATATAGGATGGTGAGTAGGACGTACCAACTCTGACTCGGAAAGTCCGTTCTCCAAGAAATCCCTCAATAAACTTTGACATCATTCCACAGAGACCAGAATCAAGAAGCTGTTTTAGTATCCCATATCTCCATGTCGTATCGTAAGCTTTTTCAAGGTCAAAGAAGATGCACACCATAAGCTATCTGTCTGCAAAGGAGCGGCAGATAGCTGACTCGAGACGCACGAGGGCGTCTACTGTTGATCTCATCTTCCGAAACCCTGGCTGTTAAGGAAACAGGTGACTAATGCTCTCTAGATGGTGTACTAGGCGAAAGTTTACCATCTTCTCAAGGAGTTTACTTATACGCAAAATGTTAGAGCAATGAGTCGATAGTGTAAAAGCTGTGAATCATACTTCCCAGATTTACGGATGGAAATTACAGTGGCTTTGTGCCACACACTTGGCATGATACCAGTCTGCTAGATTTTCTTGTTTATTTGGAGCAGAAAGGTCATGGTGTTAGGTCTAGGGTGTCGGACCATGGTATATGAGATATTATCGGGACCCGGCGAGGTGTCGTTGCAGCGGGAAAGAGCTGATTGTAGTTCGCGCATTGAGAAAGGAGCGTATTATATTTCTGAGTTGAGAGATGAGAGAATTCTAGCTGGCGTATCTCCTGTTCATCCAAGTGGAAGGTCTTGAGTCCCGTTCAGACACAGCAGCAAATGCTCTGGCTATGATGTCTGCGACTATGGCGCTCCCAGTTATTGTTAATTTTCAGTGCAGGTGGCGGACTTGATGACTCAAATGACACACCTGTGTCATTTGAGTCTGAAAATTAAGTGTGGATCCATAACTTGCAAATGAGGATCGTCGTGCTTCTTTCAGTGTCCAGCGTGCTTGTGCTCGTGCTTTCTTGTACGCGTTATGGTTGAACTCGGTCCTATGCCTCTTGTAACGGTTGAAGGCACGGCGACGGCAAGCCACTGCCTGCTTGCACTTGTCAGACCACCATGGCACAGAACGGCGTGGTGTATTCCCCATCGTCTGTGGGATTGTAATTTCTTCCGTCGGTGAATATGTGCCGTGAAAAAAGGTAAATGAAGCCTCGTTTGTCTCAAAATTAGCGATTGTTGTCTCCGTGTGACTCATGGTTCGAAAAAGCTCCCACTCTGCCTGATCTGGTAGTCTTAGGCCACTCGACGGTGACAGAAAAATCCCAGGTAGAGCGTGGGGAATCGAACCGACGTTGTTCATGGCGTGGTGAATGTGACCCCAGCACACTAACCACTCAGCCACTGCCTACAATGTGTGTGTGTGTGTGTGTGTGTGTGTTGTGAGTGTGTTCTCTCTCTCTCTCTCTCTCTCTCTCTCTCTCTCTCTCTCTCTCTCTCTCTCTCTCTCTCTCTCTCTCTCTCTCTCTCACGTACACACACAAAAAGTAACAACGTAAAGTTGTATAAGGTCGTTTGAAAAGAGAGAGAGAGAGAGAGAGAGAGAGAGAGAGAGAGAGAGAGAGAGAGAGAGAGAGAGAGAGAGAGAGAGAGAGAGAGAGAGAGAGAGAGAGGAGGTGGAGTAGGAAAAGGATCAGGGGGATTGGAAGAAAAAGAGGGGGAGGAGGATAAGGAGGTGGAGCCTGACTGTCCTGCTGTCTCACCTGCCCTCGGACAACGGCGGTTCCGCTCTCTCTGCCTGGACGTAAACAAGCCCTTGAGAGAGCTCTTCTGTTTTGAGGAAGTTTTGGGGCTTTTTGGCAGCTGCTGTTTTCCAGCCTTGACAGAGAGTGACAGTAAGGTCCAGTCGTCAGTTTTGTGGCGTAAGGGGTTTTGAGGGCTTTGAACTTAGCTTATATTTTGCCATAAGAAATTCCCTTCCCCGGCCATACCCCTCCTGTCGGAGTTTTCCCCGTCTGCGCATGCGCAGTTCGAGGAGTGTGACGTCATGCCCACGTCACTATACTCCCACTGCTGCTCGTCACTGACACCCTGACCTGTACTGTATTGCTGAAGCAATATAAAGTACTCTGGCCCTGCCTCCATATCCGCCGTTGAAGCCGATCTTGCTCTCAGTGACGATGAGGACATCACAGACCAACACTGGCCCCCAATGGATTTAAATACGCAGTGTTTTGGCCCCACCCCCTGGCACCCTCAAGTTGATGTCCCCCCCTCTGCCACCCAGCCCTCCACCTCCACCAAGCGGCCCATGGATCAGACTTCGAACACGAGCGACTCGTCATCTCCCGCTCCCAAGTCATCGCGGCACATCGAGCCTCCTCATCCCACGGCTCCTATCTCTTCCCCTTCCAGCCATGATCCTCACAATTCATCCCGTGCTGGGCTTGTCCCCCCTGCATTTGCTCCAAGGACTGATTATGTAAAGCTCATCTTCTGTGCCAGCCCGGCTGTGGATACGAAGCTTCGCTGGCTCTCTGACGTCACTAAGGCGTTCCACCTTGACAGAGTTGGCAGAGGTTAAATTGTCAGCTGTTACCTCGCGCTTTGTCTATATTTCACGAAGGCGTGTTAACATCAATGATAGCGCCGTAAAAGGAGCATTTTTGTCATTGAAGCTTGAGGTTCAAGTCTCAATCGAGAGGCCACGGAAATTCCCGACTTACCTCGTCACTCGCTTCCCTGTCGGTGTAGACCCGTCTTTGGCTAAGGAGCTGCCAGGCGTATACACGGCTCGTCGTTTCCACCAATACGGCACGCCCATCAGTCGGCTTGTTATCACCTGGAGCCTCTCCGACCCACCACCGTCGGAATTCACCTTTAGCTTCCTTCCTTGCCTTCCACCCTGCGAGCTTAGAAAGATGAAGGATGAGCAACCTTGGTGCTACAAGTGCTGGGGAATTGGCCATATATCCCGGTATTGTTCCGCCCCCTCTGACAAGTGTGGCTGGTGTGCAGGCACTCACGACTCCCGCACCTGCCCACACAGCACCCCCTCTCAGCCCACCTCCGCTGATGGTGCTTCTACGTCAAAGCAGCCTTCACTGTCCACTGCAGACACATCAGTGTGGAAATGCCCCCGCTGTCACGAACCAGGAGTTAACGTGTGGCATGGCTGTGCGAGACGCTCCCCCGCTGCCGTCTCAGTTGTCAACGCGCTGCCTCCCGCTCTTCACACCTCCCGTCAAGCACCACCACCACGGCCGCGGGCCGGCGCCACCTCCCATTCTTCAGCCACTACCACGCCTGAGTCGCCACAAGTTACCGCTCTTCGTGAAGCTGTCGCAAAGTTGACAGCGCGATGCACGGCCATTGAAGCTCGTTTCGAAGCTATTGATGCCCGTTTTGCTGCCATTGAGGCGGGTATGGCTAGCATTAGGGCCGAGCAGGTCGCCGCCGGCCGCACACTCGACATGCCTGTCGAGTCCAACCAAGCCCTCGTCGCGACCGTCACCACTTTCTCAGAGAGGCTGGACAACATCGCCGCCAGCATTGAGAATCTCAGTGCACGGTTCCCTGAGGACCCACCACGACGCCCGCCTCGCGGCAGCGCTACTTTGACGTACCCACCGGCCTCCCGTTCACCCAAAGGCAGACTTCAATAACGGAATGCAGCTTCACATCATCTCTTGGAATGCCTGTGGAATCAAGACCTACCCAAAGCTGACTTCTCTCAAAACATACATAGGTCGCCACCACCCACACGTCATACTCATTCAAGAAGCTTTTGCAGGCTGTCATGTTCCTGAGGATGCTCCACCTCTCCCTGGCTTCGTCTCGTATGTTAATCACGTCAGGAATGGCCTTGTGAGCTACATTCACTCCTCCATTCCCCACCAGCTCCTGCGCTGCTCTACAGATGACGACATGACGTTCCAGCTTTTTGAGATCACGGTGGGTGATGGGAAGCTGCGGCTCTGCAATGTCTACTCTGCTCCAGGAAGGATCAATCTCCCTGCTTTCCCTGCAGCTGCGCCTCACGGCATGATTTACATGGGTGACTTCAATGCCCGGCACCCCGCCTTAGGTGATGTCTCCTCCACCCCAAATCGTAGTGGACTGCCTCTGCTTGAGTACATCCGCCGCCACCGCCTCACTCACTGGCCTACTGGGGGCGCCACACACACCCGAGGTGGCACGCTCGACCACATCATCACCTCCGGTTTGGTAGCGTCGCACGTCAGGTGTTTTTTCTATCCGCACTCTCTTCTCCGACCACGTCGCTCTTGGGCTTCAGTATTCCCTGCCAAGTGGACCTTCTCTTCCTCGTACTGCCTCCGCATCACCCTTCCTCCGAAGTACTGCCCCAATTACATATCCTACATTTCCAGTCTTCTACCGACATTTGATTTCCAGTAGCCTGAAAACCTGTACTCTTCCCTAGTTGGCTCAACACACGAATTTTACACCCGTTATGTGACGCGTCCGCATGTTAAGAGAAATCGTGAGGCTTCTGCCTGGACTCTGGACCAACGTATTCTCCAGGCAGAAAGGAAGGCTGTGGATGACGGCCTTGCCTTTCAGGGGCAACCAACACCTGCTCGTCTTCTACAGTACCAGGCATCCAGAGATGACCTCGTTGCCCTTCAACAATGTGTGCACACGGAATCCTGGAGAAAATACACCGATGGCATCAACCATCAGACAAGCGTCGGCTCCATGTGGCATATGATAAACAGCGTAATTAAGAGGAAATCCCCGAGTGCTCTCCACCACAGCCCAGCCCAGTATGCACAAGATTTAATATATACCTGGTCTGAGCAGGCGCAGGCACGCAATCTTCCCGCCCACATTCAAGATGCTCTCTCCACCCACAGGAACGTTCGTACCCTGCGTCTAATGGCTGCACTCCTTCGAGCGGATGAAGATGATGACGTGCTCATCACAGGGGATGAACTGCGCCGTGCTCTCACCAGGTGTAAGGCAACGGCTCCCGGGGATGACGGCGTTACTTACCAGGTCCTCCGACTCCTCCTCAAAGTCCCCGGTAATCCCTTGTTGCAACTTTACAATCTGTGCTTCTGCAGGGGGTACGTACCGGCTGCCTGGACCTCCAGTACCATTGTGCCCATCCCAAAGCCTGGCACAGATAAGTTCAGGACCATATCCCTCACCTCCTGCTTCTGCAAAGTGTTAGAGCGTGTACTCCTCACCCGCCTTATGTTTCGTCTACAAGATAAGTTATCTCCCTGTCTGTATGGTTTCCTGCCACAGAGGAGCACGCATCACTGCCTGATGGAGCTGTACGCCCGCCTATCCCCCACCAGTGTAGTAGCCTTTCTTGATCTCAAGAGTGCTTTCGACATTGCTAACAGGGAGGTTAGTCTCGACCAGCTGGTTGAGTTTGGTGTGCGGGGAAATCTCCTGCGATGGATACGTGGTTATCTACGTAACAGGACCTCACGTGTGCTCTTCAAAGAAGCAAGTAGTACGTACAAGGAACTCGAGCTTGGTACTCCACAGGGCGGGGTGTTAAGCCCCTTCCTTTTCAATATCCTGATGCACCGCTTGTTGACACTTCTTCCCGATATTCCCGGTACTACTGTCCTCTAATACGCTGATGACATCTGTGTGCATTCCAACTCTGCTCCTTACCTTCAGCGCTTCCTCCAGGCTTTCCATGAATCGGCGTCTGCTTGTGGCCTCATCCTTTCCCCTGAGAAGAGTCGAATATTTTCTCCACGGGGCCCCAGCGTACTTCCTGTGCTCACTGCAGGACACAGTATCATCCCGCCCTGCACACATTACCTGTACCTGGGAGCGCCGGCGCGCGTCACTCCTGCCACACCTGCTCGGCAGCGCACCCATCCCATCATACAGGACCTCCTGCACCGACTAGAACAACGCTTTATCCCCTTCAAGTGGCTGACTAATAATGCTGCCGGAATCTCCATCCCCTTGGCAAGAACCATTTACCTTACCTTTATACGATCAGTCATAGACTATCTCTCCCCAACCCTCAGTCAGCTCTCCAAGACCTCCCTAGAACCTTTAGAAAAATTCCAGAATAAAGTGATGCGGTACATCCTTGGGTGTCCCACTTCCACCAGGATAGTAAATATGCTAACCGAGCTTGATCTTCCTCCAGTTAAAGAGAGAATATACGCCAATGTCTCCTCCTTCAGTGTTAATTGCCTTCACTCTCCCCATCTTACTCCGCACTATTCTCACGTCCTGAGAGCATCACTTGACCCCGCTGCGCCCCGCCCTCCACTTCGTCCCGGCGTCCGCACCCTCGTCAACACAGTGTGCTCCACCCTGCAGCGCCTTGACCTGCGTGTTCCCGTGGTTTAGGTTGATCATGGTCCACCTCCCTGGAGGATTTCCACGCCACAAGTCACCTTCACACCCACTACCAAGGCGGACCCACCACCACTGCAGAAACAAATGGCACTGGAGCACATCAGTGCGGTGTCCTCCTCTGTCCCTGCCGCGCACCATTTTTACGTGGACGGTTCCGTGCAGCCAGATGGCAGTGCGGGGTGCGCTATGTACTCGCCTGACGTAGAGCCACCGGAGGGAGGCTGGGTTGGCCGCAGGGTGCCTAACTCGTCCAGCTTCACCTACTGCGAGTTACGGGGACTCCTGCTGGACGTTACTTTCCTCTGCGAACGCCAACTGCATGGCGTGATCTTGTGTGACTCTCAGTCAGCCCTTCAAGCCCTCTCGGCTCCACAACCCACTCATCGCTGCCAAGTTCAACAAATCTTGTGTCAGTTAGTCTCAGCTCAGGATAGTTCCCTCAACGTTCACTTCGCATGGATTCCCTCCAATGCTGGCATTGCAGCCAACGACCAGGTGGATCTCCTAGCAAAGGACGCATGTCGACTCCCCCTGCCCGACTGCGCCACACCCTCCCCCCGCTACTACAAAAGAACGATACACGCAGCAGCTCTTCACTCCACACACCACCGCACGGAGGCTGAGAGGCCTCACAGTGTATCTATCCAGCACTCTGACCACTTCCGTCTCTCCCCACCAAAGTATCGCCGACACGGTCTGATGGTTCGTAGGCATAACATTGTGGCTGCTCGACTTCGACTTCGATACCGACCAGTGTGGTAAGTGTCTGCGGCTGGGGACATTCCTCACTTTTCCGACTGCAAGCTGTGCGACGCGCCCAACGCCAATAGTCTGCACCACTACTGCCTCGAGTGTCCCTCGGTCAGGGACATGCTGCCACAGGGTCGGCCCTTGCTCAGTGTTTGTGACTTTATTCTCAAAGACAATAATTTAGATGTCATCCTGGTGCGACACCCACACTTCGGTGGGTGCTGACTGCTACTCTGTCCTGCGAGTGTGTCCTGCAAGACACAGACAGCCCTTAAGACATTAGCCTCGTTACTTCATTGATGGCATGTCCTGTGTGGCACTTTAATTAGAAATTGTCCTGTACAACCCCCCCCTCTCTCTCTCACCTCTCTCCGTACCTCCCATACCTCCCTTTCCTCTCTCTACACTCCCCTGTCTTAAACAACCCCTCTCTCTCTCTCTCTCTCTGATTATGTGTTTGTTTTTCTTAATACGTATTACTTGTATTTACCTGTTGTATTTTCATGTTTTTGTTTTGTTTCCATCTATTTTTCAATGTTATTAGGTATGTTTTATATGTATTACATAACATCATGTTTCAAGAGTTCTCGTTTACGTTTACACTTATTTTGTACATGTTACCATGTATTTAAAAAAGTTTGCCGCTATAAGGCGCAATAAATTTATACAAACCTGCCCTCGACAGGTTAAGTTGCCAGGTGTCTCCTTAGTAATAACTTCTCAAAAGATTGTAAAAACACGTCGGCCAATTTGGGCTGGCTAGCATCTGCCCACCATCCGCCCCATAGGGCGGGGTAGCATCTCACGGGTTAAGATGGGTGAGGGAAACTGGCGTAGCAGTGTCAGGAGGTCTTGCCGATTGACTGGTGTGCTGGGTTGGGAAAAAAAAAAAAAACGAGTGTAGGTAGGTTTTATGTGAATTTGATCAGCATCGGCATGTAATGGAGTGTTAAGGGACAGCGGAGTATGTGCCATATTATTGGAGATGAAGAGTGTGTCGTGAACGATGGCACAGTCAGGTACAGGGAGGTGCAAAGTCAAAACATCCGGCACACAGATCAGGACGCTTTACTTGACGTCGACGGTACAATCGGCTGGAGACAACTGCCTGCCAGCGCTGCGCTCACTACCAACACACCTATGGGCTCAGTATTTCGAGGGTTCATGAATCAGTGAACAATTCAATCTTTCATCGAGCAAACGATACATGTTGCAAGTTAATAATTACATTTCTCCACTTATATCCATATCACACTCCCCCCTGATCCTAAAGATCACTTATCCCTATGAAACGTTATACATAATGAAAAAAAGATTCCGTTATATGCATACAACTCCCGCTTGATCCTAAGGCAAGTCACAATACTGAAAAGGGACGACGGGTCGGCGTTCTCTTGAGTTGCGGCGCGGCAGGGGCCGTTCCGGTTCCTCTCCATTCTCCCTCGCGACTTCTGCTTCATCTGTAGTCGGCCTCTCTTCGCAATCCGCTGGAGTGTTTTCAGTAGTCATCGGCGTCCATGTAATCCTCCTCATCGACTCCACGACCGGTGGTGGTGACGTGATACGGCGCAGGTCACGCACGTGGCGCGGCATGTTGTCAACTTCAACATTCTGTGGGGAGACTATTTTTGTTATTGTTCCGACTTCTGCTGGGATAGCGGACCCACACTCTGTCGCCTACCTGGAGCTGATGCCGTGCATCCTTAGACCGGTCATGCTCGCATGCATGTCGAGCAGCTTGACCTCGTACCTGAAGATGCAGTTGGCTGGCGCGGAGGAAGGGTCGTCACTTCGTGGCATTGTGTTGTAGCGGTAGACAGCTTATTCAACAGAGCAGCGTTTCCCCGCTGCTATGGTCTTAACTGACCGATGACATCGCTCCGCAATTCCGTTGCCTGAAAGAACGTTTGCACAGCGGTACGTGACATTTATTCCCCAGAGGCTGGCAAACTCGCTGAACATCGAAGTACGGAAGCTGGTGGCGTTGTTGGTCAGCAACTCTTTCGGTGCACCACGCTCGTAAAACACTGACTCCAGCTTTTCAATGACACACGCTGCATCTTCTCCCTTCAGTCTTCTCCATATGGCGTACCGAGATGGGCCACAGTCTATCAGCGTCAGGTAATGCTGGTCTCCGACGTGGCAGATGTCCATGCTGACTCTGTCCCAGCAATCCGCTACTCCCAGTGATCCTCTTTCCCACTTTACGGGTGCCGGGTCAATGGATTGGCAGGCTTCGCAGTTACCCACGACGTTTAGCACCTACGCTCGGGTGACAGATGAGAAGAGCCTCCTGCAGAAGTACAGCGTGCGCTTAATGCCTGGATGCCCACTAGTGCTGTGGATATTAGCCATCTCACCATCAGACACGGTAGATACAGCCCCGCAGACCGACTGGACGGTTGCAGAAGCCAGCCACTTTCTCGGCACTCTGGTTAACACGTCGGCCTTGTTTTCAGATGAAGTGACGAACTGAACTTCCAGACTCAGCCCGCATTCACTGATGACGTCTTTTATCGTCTGCAGACGCCGGGGGATAAGCATTTCGCTGGCAGCCTTAGTCTTCAGCCACGACTTTACCGACAGCGCGTCCGTCATCCAGTGGTATACAGTCTTCGAATCAAAATACCGTCAGGTCATTCGGCGTTACAAGACCAAGTCCCCTCACGTCATTGTCTCTGGAATTCTACCCAGAATCAGCACTAACGCCGGCTTCAACAGCAAAGCGAGCAACATCAATACTAGTCTGAAGGAAATTTGTGACGACGAAGGCGTGGCGTTTACAATTGCCTGGCACCACTTCTTTGAGCGCCCAGACTTGTTTTGGAACGATGGACTACACCTGAATGAGGTTGGGTCGGCGCGTTTCGGGAGGCTTCTGGACGAGGCAGTGAAAAGCTTTTCGAAAAGCCTTTCAAAAAACGGCGGGCGAGGACGGGGCAAAGGCAGCCCTTGATCAACCAACCCGTAGCGTCAGTGCGACTCACAAGAAACTGTGTAACTAACGACGCCTCCGACAAGCGAACTGGTACAACTCGTCACGGCCACATTTCTATCATGTACACAAATGCACGTAGTTTAATACCCAAAAAGGACGAAATTAGGGCGTATATTGCAACAGGGAAACCGGATGTGGTAGCCATCACAGAGACTTGGGCCAACTCTACTTATCTAGAATCCGAACTGTCATTCCCTGGGTACGAAAGCTTCCACAAAAGTCGAAAGCAGAAGAAAGGAGGAGGAGTAGTTTGCTACGTAAAAAAGTACACTCCCTGCCATAAAAATAGACAAACAGGACGCAGAGAAATACGATTCTGTCTACGTGGAAATAACAGCAAATAACAAGAAACTAACACTTGCAACCGTATACAGGCCTCCGAAACAACAGGCAGCCGATGACACTGCCCTCTACGAAGAGATTCACTCTCTAACACAAAGCAATGAAGCAATTATAATTGGGGACTTTAATTGCCCTAACATTGACTGGGGACTGATGACTGGAGATCGAGAGGGTAACAGGCTTATAGAAATGGTGGAGGATTCGTTCCTCACTCAAGTTGTAACTCAACCAACAAGAGAAAACAATCTGCTGGATCTGGTATTAGTAAGCGACCCCGACCTCATTCGCGACTGTACAGTTGGTGAGAAACTTAATGGGTGCGATCACCACTTAATCCGTTTTAATATCAATATATGTCACAAACTCGTAGATAATCCGTCAGTGATACCAGATTACAAAAAAGGAAATTTCAACTTAGCCCGTGCGCTGCTTCCCCCTACGACGTGGGACCAACTTGGCATCACCGACAATACAATCGGCAACGCGTGGAACGTCTTCAAAGATAAGCTGTTGCAAGTAGAGAAGGCTACAGTGCCTACGAAATCCAGGCGAGTAAATGGGGCCATAGGTCCACCGTGGATGACCAGAGAAATAAATAGGGCAGTAAACCTAAAAAAAAGGAATTATAATTTGATGAAAGAGAATGCTACGGCCGAAGTCAGCACACAGTACCACAACAGCCTCAGAGCTTGTCGCAGCCTTATTCGGAGTAGCAAACGCAACTATGAAAAGCAAATAGCGCGCGAAATCAAAACTAACTCCAATAAATTCTTCACGTACATAAGATCGAAAAAGAAAGTAGAATCCAGTATTGGTCCCCTGACAGACGAGACTGAATCTGTAACTTAGGACAGTAAACAGATGGTCAGAATCCTCAACAGTAACCTCGCATCCGTATTCACAGTCGAGGACATCGAAACCATTCCCGAGGGTCCTGACCCGCCGAGTGAGATCACGCCGCTGGAAATTGACTCAATATGCGACCAAGAAGTAAAAAAGTACTTGGACAAACTCGACACGAACAAGTCAACGGGACCCGACAGTTTGTCCCCGCGGTTATTAAAAGAGCTGAAACAACAAATACTTCAACCACTCACTAACATATTCAACCGGTCAGTTCAACTAAACAAGGTCCCGGAAATACTCGAAAAGATTATTAGAGATAAACTTGTTAAGTTTCTAGAAAACAATAATATAATCTCCGACACCCAGCATGGCTTCAGAAACAAGCGCTCCTGCCTAACGAATTTATTACACTTCTTCCAAGGTATATATAGGAACTGGGATGCCCACATCCCCAGTGATGTTATATACCTGGACTTTCAGAAAGCCTTCGACAAGGTACCCCACGAGCGACTCCTTAAGAAACTGCACTCGGCGGGCATCGGAGCCAATCTGATTGCGTGAATAAGAGATTGGAGCCAATCTGATCGCGTGGATAAGAGATTGGCTCACCGACAGAAAACAACGAGTACCACTCAACGGACAGCCTTCCGATTGGCCTCCAGTCACTAGTGGAGTTCCTCAAGGGTCAGTGCTGGGACCCATCCTCTTTATCATATATATCAATGACCTAGAATCAGGACTGAAATCCACAATATCGAAATTTGCAGATGACACCAAGGTGGGTGGAGAGGCCCTCACAAAGACCGACTGCGAAATCATTCAGAAAGACCTCAATCACATTATCGAATGGTCGGAAAAATGGCAAATGTCTTTTAATGTTGACAAATGCAAAGTCATGCACATTGGGTCCCAAAATAGTAACCACGCATACATCATGAATGGGAGACCTCTGCAAGCGATACAGGAGGAAAAGGATCTTGGAGTCACTATCAGCAGTGACCTGAAACACGCGAATCACTGTAAAAAAGCATAAAACAAGGCCAACATTATGCTCGGGTTCATAGCGAGGAACATCGAGTGTAAAACACCAGACGTGATGCTATTCTTGTATAATTCCATGGTAAGACCGCACCTCGAGTATGCAGTGCAGTTCTGGTCTCCCAACTACAGAAAGGACATTGCTTTACTGGAAAGGATTCAACGACGCGCCACAAAGATGATTCCAACCTTCAGGGCTCAACCGTACGAGGAACGACTCAAGCGACTCATCTCTTTACATTGGAGAAAAGACGCCTACGAGGGGATATGATTCAAATCTTCAAGTATCTAAAAAAGTTCAATAACGTCGATTACTCCAAATTCTTTGAACTGCAAACCAACTCAAGAACTAGAAATAACGGTTTACCCATTCAGTCGAGTCGATGTAACACAGACATTGGAAGGAGTTTCTTTTCAAACCGAGTCATCCGCCACTGGAACAATCTTCCCTCAGAAGTAGTAAATGCGAATACCATCAACTCCTTCAAATATAGAATCGACCGTCATTTCGCTGCGTCGGGAGTAAACTGAATATCGAGGGGCTTCCATCTGCTCCTCAATATCGAGGTGCTTTCATCTGCTCACCAAGCCCCAAGTGGCGGTCGAGCAGATTAAATCACCCAAGCGGGCGACCTCGTAATGAGCCAATAGGCTTTCAGTTGCCTGCATTTCCATGTTTCCATGTTTCCTCCCCCCTAACTCTTCCGCCACAGCCACCCACCCTGTTAGCACCAATCCCTCTCTCCACCCGCCCCTTCCTCCTGTTTCAGCTTCTCTTCCCGCTTCTGGTGCCGTGCCTAGGAAGGTCTTAGTTGTTGGGGACAGTCAAGTCAGGTTCATTGACAGATACATTTGTTCAAAGGATAAGGGCAATAGACTTAGAGTTTACTTTCCCGGGGCAGATTTACAGCACGTTTCTGACAGGATTGAGGCTATTTTAGCGGGGGAAAGTACTCAGCCAATCGTCTTCTGCAGTTTCGGTGGCAATGATATCGGTAGAGTGGGAAGCGAAGAGATATTTAGGCGCTTTACGGAATCATTTGCCAAAGTGAGAGACTTCGGGGGGGGTGCCGGCCGTTTGTGATATTTTGCAAAGATGAAGGATGGCTTTCCAGTAAACAGCAGGCTGGCGGCTCACTGTAAGCGAAATGGTTGGCTTTTCATTGATAACTGGGACCTCTTTTACGAGAAGGGCACCTTGTATGCTAAGGATGGTGTGCACTTGTCACTCCAGGGGGTAGAGGTTCTAGCTGACTCCCTCGAGCGATCACTTAGCACCCTACAGGACTTTTAAAGAAGGCGAGGGGGAAGGGCCTAACATCAGTGGCTATGCATCGCAGACTGGGACTACGGGGCGCAAGAGTAATCGAAAGAATGTAAGAAAGGATGGTCTAACGGCTTATTACACCAACAGTAGGAGTCTCAGGAACAAGATAGATCTACTGAGGGGGAAAGCATGTGTCGAGAAATTCGACATCATAGCCATCACGGATACATGGGTGGACTCTGCAAACATAAAACTCCATGTCAGAGTATGAAATCGATGGTTATCAGATGTTTCACAGAGATAGAAAGGGAAGAAGGGGAGGGTGGTGGGGGTGGCACTTTATATTAAAGACACACTTAAATGTTCCGCTAACAACTCTGTTCAAACAAATGGCAACTCAGAATCGGTTTGGGTGGACATCCACAAAGGGAAAGACAAACTAATTCTAGGGGTTCTTTACAGGCCTCCCAACCTTAGCAGGCAGGACACTGATATATTCCTACAAGAGGTAGGTAGGGCGAGCAGGAGCAAAAATGTCTGCATAATAGGGGATTTTAACTATAGGAATATAGACTGGGAGGGCGTGGTGGGTGATCTAGAATCTGAGGATTTTCTGAAAGTAATACAAGATAATTTTCTCAAGCAGACAGTGAGTGACCCCACCAGAGGAAATAACATTTTAGACTTAGTCCTAACTAACAACGAGAATATGATCAGTGAGCTAGATGTTGGGGGAGAATTAGGTGACAGTGATCACAAGGAAATTAGGTTTAAATTAGACTGGGCGGTGACCCATGAACTCAACCCTGTGTTGGTGCCTGTCTTTAGAAGAGATGATTATGAGGGGCTCAGAGGACACCTTGAGGAGGTAAATTGGGGAACCTTAGGGCTAGATGAGGGCCAGATCTCAGGGTTGGAACCGGAAAGACAGGGGAATCATGTAGAAATTACCTACATTAATTTAGTGAGAGTAATTGCAGAGGGCCAGAGACAGCATATCCCTTACCAAGCACGTAGGAAGGAAAATAACGACCCTAAATGGATGGCCCACAGACTCAAGCATGAGATTGGCTTGAAGAGAGGAATTTATAGGAAAATAAAGAACGGAGAAACCCACCTCAGGGGTACGTATGTTGAGCTAGCCAGGTTGGTGAAGAGGAACACCCGCCTAGCAATAAGAAATTATGAGATTAGGGTAGCCAACGAGGCCAAGAGCGATCCCAAGGGCTTCTTCAAATTGTGCAGAACGAAAACAAGGGACAGAATTGGACTGTTGAAAACAAACACAGGTGAGCTCGTTGAGAATGGAGAAGATATGAATCAGATGATGAATGACAATTTCCTTTCAGTTTTCACGCAGGAAAAACTAACAACCATTCCGGAGAGAGTTCAGGTATATGAGGGCGAAGAGAGCGACAAGTTGAGGGATGTGATCATCACTAGGCAAGTAGTCCAGGATGAGATTGGTTGGTTGAAGAAAAACAAATCGCCGGGCCCAGACGAAATATTCCCATTGGTTCTGAAAGAGTGCAAGGAGGTCCTCAGTGGCTCAATTACCAATATCTTTAAGATGTCGGTAAATTATTGGTATGTGCCCAATCAATGGAGAGTAGCTAATGTTACGCCGATTTTAAAAAAGGGAGACGAGTCAGCCACTTCAAATTATCGCCTAATTAGCTTAACATCAGATGTAGGAAAGATGTTAGAGTCAATTATAGCCGGAAGCATTCGGGACCATCTAGAGAAGCATTGTTTAATTCATGATTCACAGCATGAGTTCACAAAGGGCAGGTCTTTCCTTACTAACCTGTTGCCCTTCTACATATTATATCTATATTTCAATAAAGCGTTCAACAAAGTCCCTCATCACCGGATATTACTAAAATTACAGGCTCACGGCATAGATGGGAAATTTTTGAACTGGATCAGGGCGTGGCTTAGTGATAGGAAGCAGAGAATGGAAATCAATGGTAAAAAAAATCTGAATGGGGCAGTGTTACTAGTGGAGTCCCACAAGGGTCGGTGCTGGGTCCTCTGCTTTTTATTATTTAAATCAATGATTTGGACACAGGAATTAGTAGTGATGTCAGTAAGTTCGCAGATGATACCAAGATCGGTAGAGTAATCCAATCAGACAGGGACGCTAGCGTTCTCCAGGATGAGCTTGACAGACTATATGATTGGGCGGGGAAGTGGCAGATGGAATGCAATGTCGGAAAGTGTAGCATTCTGAGTGTAGGTAGGAATAACCCCTCACACATTTACTCCTTAAATGGTACTCCTCTAAGCAGGTCTGGGAGTGAGAGAGACTTAGGAGTACTAGTGAGCGCTGACCTCCGTCCTAGGGCTCAATGCATTCAGGCTAAAAATCGGGCAAACAGAGTACTTGGTTTCATCTCAAGGAGCGTAAGCAATAGGAGCGCTGAAGTAATCCTCAAACTTTACTTAGCAATAGTTAGACCTCATCTCGATTATGCAGTTCAGTTCTGGTGCCCCTACTATAGAGTGGATATCAAGATGTTAAAATCTATACAGAGGAGGATGACAAAGATGATTCAGGGGGTGAGAAACTTGCCTTATGAAGACAGGCTGAAGCATCTAAATCTACACTCTCTAGAAAGGCGAAGGTTGTGAGGAGACTTGATCGAAGTCTATAAATGGATGAAGGGCTTTAATAAAGGGGATGGCAATACGATTTTGATAGTAAAAGAGCCAGGTAGGACGCGTAGCAACGTTTTTAAGTTAGACAAATTCAGATTCAACAAAGGCATAGGCAAGAATTGGTTCACCAATAGAGTGGTAGATGCATGGAACAGGCTTGGGAGCCATGTTGTGAGTACCAATACCATAGATACATTCGAAGAGATTAGATAAAGCTATGGATGGTGAGGTGAGGTGGGGTTGAGTGTACAGGAGCTGCTTTGTATAGGCCAACCGGCCTCTTGCAGACTCCTTACGTTCTTATGTTCTTATGTAAAGTACTTATATTCCTTTGATGAAACAAGGTGAGGCTCACCACAGTGGTAACATCGCACAGGGCCAGGGCCAGGGCGTGGTTATCCATGCCACAACACAAACTGAAAGGTGTTACCAAGCTTAACAGTGATGAAAACTTAAGAAAAGCTGCAGCTACTTTTATGTCATGCTGTGCAAATGCAAATAATGTTGAGAGATCGGGAAAAAAGGAAAAAATGACAACCTGGATGATCTCAGGTACCAAAAATTTGGTGGGAAAACAGCAAGGAGTACCATTGTAGTAGACCCATGCTCTCTTCCTCCCACATCATCATCAGCAAAGTTCCACAGCCTCAGGGTATACCAACAAGTGCAGGTGTGGCTCGATTACAAGACTGGTGTACCACCTGACCAGTGGGGTAGGCATGTTAGTAAAGGTAGACTTGTGGCATTGATGACAGACAAACCTCCAGCTCCATCTCAGTTCCTGGAAATGATTGTCTATAAGTATAGGACTGGCTGTGCCACACTTCGGTGCACATGCTGGAAGTCAGATTTAGACTGTACAATTGCATGTGGTGAATGCCTTGACTCATGTTCAAATTCTTTTTTAATGGAAGATTGTGACTCTGATGATACTGATGCCTTGATTTATCATGTCTGAACTTCACTAATTAAGAGTATGTGAATTGCTGTGAATTGATAAATGGACTGTATACCTAACTTCATGTGTTATGTGTACGGTACTGAAAAGAGCATTATATATGTAAATATTTCACTGTTTTTTTTACTGCCCAGCTTAAAGGGCAAGGAAATAACAACATAAAGTAATTATATGTGCCAGTATATTACAATACAGAACAAAACTGCATGAGTTAGGTGGAAAGATATGGAAAAAATAAGATTTTTTGGACTCGGCAGCCATTTTGGTTTACCCCCAAAAAAGGGTGTTCCACATTTTTTTTTGGTAAACTTTTAATATATTACTCCTTGGAGTGTAATTTTTCAGAAAATGTATGGGTCAGAACATTTGCAATTTGTGGTGGGTCTACCCCTCTGTGGCCAGGACTATACGTGAACTATTCCGTGGACATTTTTGTGGCACTGACTTGTCTTGGGCAGACCCTTTAGGGAGTAGGGACTTCCCAGAGGCACCACCAGGAGCCGTGAAAAGCTCTAATGTGGCGATGAGAGAGACACAATACTCCCCGTGTGGGAGTATTCGGGGACTGGCGGACGTCGGGAAGAGAGGCAGGCCGGGGGAGAGGTGTAATAATACTCAAACACTATATTTGAAGATTCACTTCCCCACACCCCCACCCACCACGGAGCCCAACAAGGGGAGGCTGGACGTTGGGGCCAGATTGCACCCAGCAGCCCCAGGGGTAAGGGGGAGGTATACGCGGCCAATGACAGGCGTTTAACCGCGGGACCGTTGCTTCCGCTCACCTGTCAGTGACTGCTGGATCCTAGGCAACCCATGACCAGACGACTGATTCAGCGAGGCCACACTGAACCACCCGTCTTACCCCAGCCCTTCCACCAAAGGAGCGTGTTGCCCACCGAGGGAAACAACATCCCTCCCCGCGGTGGACTCAACTCCGGGAAGTATACGGGAAAACACGTGGGGAGACAATAGCCCTTCCTTAGGTTATAAAAGGGCGCGCCCAGGCGACATCAACAGTAGGTCTACACTACCGGTGATGAGGGGGGAGCACTTGGTCCACGAGGTCAGCGGACATCGAGCCCTATCGAGGTAGGCATGCCACCATGGTAGGTGGTGACGCCGACCTCGGTTAAAGCCCCGTCACCACGACAAGGTGACTCCTCATTGACGGGGTCAAAAAAGAATCACACCATGTTTTGTCTGTCTGCAAACGAGCGGCAAATAACTGACTCGAGATGTACGAGAGCGTCTACTGTAGATCTCATTTTTCAAACCCCTGACTGGTAAGGAGTCAGATGGCCATTGTTCTCTAGATGGTGTACCAGGCGGAAGTTTACCATGTTTACGAAGTGTTTACATGGACAGGATGTTAGTGCAATGGATCGGTAGTGTAAGGGCTGTGAACCATCCTTCCCAGGTTTACAGATGGGAAGGACAATGGCTTTGCACCACTCACCTGGTATGATGCCTGTGTGCCAAACTGAGTTGTATATTTGGAGCAGGACTAAGGTGTCGGATCATGGCATATGGGATGTTTTCGGGACCCGGCGAGGTGTCGTTGCAGAGGGTAAGAGGTGATTGTAGTTCCCGCATGGAGAAGGGAACGTTGTATATTTCGGTGTTGAGGGATGAAGACTCAACCAGGCGTCTCTCCTGTTCTTTCATGTGCCGGCGTGCTTCAGGTCTAGATCCCCGCTGAGACACAGCAGCAAATGCACTGGCTATGATGTCGGCAACTTCGGCGCTCCCTGATATTATGTTACTGTTGATTTTCAGTGTAGGTGGTGGTCTTGATGAAAACTTTCCTGTTATTTTGTGTACCCTCTTCCACACTGTGTCATATGCGTCTGTGAATTAAGTGAGGATATATAACTGGAAAATGAGGATCGTCGTGCTTCTTTCAAAGGCTCACCACAGTGATAACACCGCAGTGGGCCAGAGCAGTTGTCATCGTGGGTAAACATGCCACAGTCCACACATTTTTTCAAGGCCGTTTTTCAAGGGTCGACTGGTCTGGGTGACGTGACAATACGCTTGGCAGTGAAAGGATCTTCTGGGGTTGAGGATATAGGGCTTCACATTGAAATTTAGCCATGCCAGCTTGACAGCCTTGATCAGTACTAATCGGCTGAAAGTAAATAATAGGGTTGGTGTAGGTGTGAATATTCCGTCTACTTTTCGTTGCACTCGTCATACTGAAGCCACATCGTAATTTTCTAGTTCGTTTCCAATCATTCTTGTGAGTGGCGGAGATGGTCCCGTGAAAAGACAACACCCCGAGATTGGTTCATGGTGGCATGGGGAGAGCAGGACACTGATGCACCCGGAACTGAGGTAAGGGCGCGGAGCTTTAAGCTCTCTTCTGGTGACGATACTTCAACCAACAAGCTCCCGTCCCCTTGTGGCATGATCTTGGGCTCACGCCCGTAAGCCTTGACCAGAGAACGATGCACTTCAAAAATGACGTGGTCTTTTATTGTGCAGCCATCGACAGACTTGACTACAATGTACTTCTCAAAAAACACACTCATATATACCAGTTATAACTTCTATTTTGGAGACTGGGGACCCCCCAGGTTTACGTGAATCATTCCCTGAACGCTTTAGTCGCACGGACTTGTCTTGGGTAGACCCTCTAGGGGGTAGGAACTTCACAGAAGCACCACCGGGAGCCATGAAATGCTACACAGTGGTGATGAAAGAGGACCTTGTGGAAGAATAGTGGGACAGGCGGACGTCAGGGAGAGAGGCAGTCCGGGGCAGAGTAGTTATATTGCTCATGCCCTTTATATTACTATTCCAAACCCCACACCCCGGCCCACCACGGAGCCCAACACGGGGAGGCTGGACGTTGGTGTCAGACTGCACTCAACAGCCCCAGGGGCAATGTGGAGTATACGCGGCCACTGCCATGCGTTTAATAGCGGCCGCGGGTCCGTTGCTTCCCCCCACCTAACAGCGACCGCTTGACCCTAGCCAACACATGACCAGCCGATTTAGCGGGGCCACACTGACCCACCTGTCTTTCCTCAATCCCCCCATCAAAGGAACGTGTTTTCCACCGAGGGGAACTACACCCCGCCACGCGGTGGACTCAACTCCCAGATGGGAAGGCACGGGGAGTATACGGGACGCCACGCACGGCAAACACGTGGGGAGACAATAGCTCTGCCCTGTGTGGTAAAAGGGCGGGCGCAGGCAACATCACAAGTAGGCCTCCTCTACTAGTGATCAGAGGGAGCACTTGGTCCACGAGGTCAGCGGACATCAAGCCCTATCGAGGTAGACAAGCTACCACGGTAGGGGGTGCCGCCGACTTAGCTTCAACCCCGTCACCACGACAATTTAACTCCCTTCCACGGGGAGGTGAATTGTGGTAACCCGATGTTACACTGGCTCTGTGTAGGTTTAAAAAGTTATTTCCCACCACAGATTCAAAGGGCCAATGGGCCGGTGATGAGCACTGTCGTAACGCGCAACTATAACGTATGCTCCCAGCTTGACCTATAATCAGAGGCAAATCACAACTGGCTGTCACAGGGTGTGGTCATCTCCCTCCCTCGGTTACCCGATATATCTTGTGTAATCTGACTTGTTGCTCCTAAGTATATAAAATATATTTCGATATATCTACAAACTTTTAATGGAGAGTCAACCAACCGGTAACTCGGTCCTCTTCGACCAAGAAAGGGTAAGTCTCCAAGAAGATTTGGAACTTTAAATCTTAGCCTGTTCTGACAGATGAGAGATGCCCTTTCATACAGATAAGTGCCAGGTTCATGAAGACAGCGTCTTGAGGGTCTGAATATCAAAATTGCGTCAAACCGCAAATTCTCTTAGCATTGCATTAAAATAGCGAATAAAGCGAACAGAATGTTGACTTTTAATTATAAGAAACTTCTCATTCAAGAATAAAGATATAATATTAATAGTGTACAATAGTTTATTTAGACCCCCTTTGAAAAATTCGGAACAGTTTTGATCTCCCCAGCATGAGAACATTCCTGAATTAGGTGTTTAACGCAGGGTAAGTAAAATGCCAAGTAAAAGAAAATTATCGCTTAAAAATAAAGGCATAATAGTGCATACAGTAATTTAAAACATGACGTTGCAAAATTATAGCGTGTTCAACGTACGGCAAGTAAAACAATCTTTCCTTGCAAAAGAAATCTTACGATGTAAGGCTTCCATATGTAAACATGTTATCTCTTGAGAAACATCGTCTCTAAGGAATAGTGATGTTTGAAATACCTAACGGCTTACGAATGTGAATAAATTTTTGTTTATGATAGATTACACCTCTCGAACAAGAAATAACGGCACACAACTGAAGTGTAAACAAATAAATTCATACTGCAGCATTTTTTTTCTTCATCAAAAGTGTAGCACGTAGTTTAGTAGTTCGGTGCAACACGACTGATTCATTTAAAAAAAAATCGACCGCTGTTTCCTAAAACTTAACATTCACTAGAGCTGAATTGCACGTTAGAGCTGAAATGCAGTCTTGTTGACTATTAGGAAGTTTGTTTTGTTGCAATTTCGCAAAGATATGAGGAGAGACCACCTAGTCTGGACCACAGGATTTATGTGGTCTGAATAAATATGTAAATCTGTGTAAATCTTCTTGCAGACGGCATGCTTCCTCGGCCCCAACGCCGGACACCTCCCCCGATGGCACAGTCTAGCTCGCTCCTTCAACCCCTGCACCTGGGTGGCTGTGCTCACCACTCTCGTCTTTGTCAGCCTCGTATTATATAACCTTGCTTGCCTCAGGTGGGTTCAATTTTTTTTTTCTCTCTCTCTCTCTCTCTCTCTCTCTCTCTCTCTCTCTCTCTCTCTCTCTCTCTCTCTCTCTCTCTGGAAGTGTACAGTAAACGAAGATATTTCTTATGCTACACTCTTGGTACACTTGCTCCTCCTCCTTCCCCTCCCTGCGTGTACTTAATCACGCGTACACCCTACACCTTTTTATTCTCCTCCTCCTTTCCTCTTCCTTCTTCTCTTTTTCATGTATACTTAAATACTCGGTAGTGCTTTCCTGTTGGCAACCTTGTTACCGCACACACACACACACACACACACACACACACACACACACACACACACACACACACACACACACACACACACACACACACACACACACACACACACACACACACACACACACAATATATATATATATATATATATATATATATATATATATATATATATATATATATATATATATATATATATATATATATATATTTACACACACATGCATACAAACATACATACATATATATATATATATATATATATATATATATATATATATATATATATATATATATATATATATATATATATATATATATATATATATATATATATATATATATATATATATATATATATATATATATATATATATATATATATATATATATATATATATTTATATATACACACACACACACACACACACACACACACACACACACACACACACACATTGGCAGCTGTAGTTGCTCTGTGATTGGGGTGATCCATGACAGCAATCATGACGTCACGCGTGGGGAAGGAGCTTCGGGCCAGGGAGACTTTTCTGTAGGCAGATGGCAAATACGCCCCCGGTACATGAAAAAGACATGTGTATATCTATCGTGACCCACCCTATAAGGCGGGCAAAGACAGTCTCCGTTTTACGACTCCTTATATGGGAATACGATCAGGGACGGACAGCCCTGGTCGGGACTTCCCCCATCTCTGTCGTGGCAATCACAGCCTCACACGCCCTCTGGAGAGCAGACCGCACGGTGGGATACAAATCCCTAAATGGAAAAGCGCACTATGTAGGAGGGCGAGAAGCAGTGGCTGCGCTACTTCATTGGCCCCCTCATTACCATGCACTCATAGATACGTGGGCAGGTACCTCGTATGATTGTAAAATATTATACAAAACTTGGGCATCAATTCAAAGATAAAGAACTAAGGATTCTCAGAAGAAGCCATCTTAATGACCATTGTCACGTTAACATTTATGGAAAGTTCTTAAGCGTTAAGGTCATTTTTTTTACGAGAAAATTTGCCAGCGCGCGGACGTATGTTTGCCTGGCGTGCCTTGCACCTCTTAATCCTTTGTTTGGTTACTGCAATTCTTGCTCCTCCCCATAAACCATCACCTGCAATAATGTAGAGTGTTTAGAGTACATGGCAGAGCTGGGTAGCTAATGCATCAAAGTTCGTAGTAAGTAGTTCGCAGATTAATTAATTATGGAAGTTTATCCGATGGCGCGTGGGTAAATGTTTTTTTTTTTAATAAAACATTTTCGAATTATTCAAAGCCGATTCCTAATCAATTTTTATTCTAGATCATATTTTATTGACGAAATTATAACAAACCCATCAAAGATCAAGGTGGTGAAAATAGAACGAATACAAGTAAGTCTTGTCACATTATATGCATATAAGAGTAAACGTAACTATTTTTTTTACAGCTGAGGAAACAGTACAATGGCCAAAAAAAAAACACATTAATGCAAAAAAAAGCCCGCTGCTCATTGGTCCTACAAAATAGTCAAGAGGAGTGGCCGAAAGATAGGTCAATTTCGGGAGGATAGGTGTCCTGATACCCTCCTCTTGAAGGAGTTCAAGTCGTAGGCAGGAGGAAATACAGGTGAAGGAAGAGTGTTCCAGAATTTACCAGCGTGAAGGATGAAAGAGTAAAAATGCTGGTTAACTCCTGCGTAGGGGATTTGGACAGTAAAGGGATGAGCTTGAATAGAAAGTAGTGTGCGGCGAGGCCGCGGGAAGGGGGGAGGCATGCAGTTAGCAAGTTTAGAAGAGCAGTCAGTCACAGTGAAAATATCGATAATAAATAGAAAGAGAGGCAACATGGCGGCGGATTTTAAGAGGTAGAAGACTATCAGTAAGAGGAGGTAAGCTGATGAGCCGGAGAGCCTTAGACTCCACTCTGTCCAACATAGCTTTGTGTGTGGAACCTTCCACCCCCCATACACACACACGTAAGATGCATACTCCATACGAGGGCGAACAAAGCCCCTGTATATGGATAACAACTGTGCAGAGGAGAAGAACTGGCGGAGACCATGCAGAACACTCAACCTCGAGGAAGCTGATTTAATGAGAGAGGAAATGTGAAGTTTCCAGTTAAGATTTTGAGTTAAGGATAGACCGAGGACGTTTAGTGTTGAAGACAGTGACAGCTGAGTGTTGTTGAAGAATAGGGGATAGGTGTTTGGAAGATTGTGTCGAGTTGACAGGTGGAGAAATTGGGCTTTGAGGCATTGAAGGACACAAGGTTCCTTTTAACCCAATCGGAAATGATAACAAGGTCTGAAGTTAAGCGTTCTGCAACATCAGGTATGGAGTCTTGTAATTCCTGTTGAGAGGGTCTTCTGTTGAAAGAAGTTAAATAATGAAGAGTGGATTCGTCAGCGTATGAGTGGATAGGAAAGTTTGTTATGGAAAGAAGATCATTGACGAATAACAGGAAGAGAGTGGGTGATAGGACATAGCCCTGTGGAATACCACTGTTGATAGGTTTAGGGGAAGAACAGTGAATGTCTACCACAGCAGAGATAGAACGGCCGGAAAGGAAACTGGAGATAAAGGAACAGAAAGAGGGATAGAATCCGAAAGAGGGCAGTTTAGAAAGCAGAGTTGTGCCAGACTCTATCGAAAGCTTTCGATATGTCTAGCGCAACTGAGTAAGTTTCACCGAAACGGCTAAGAGAGCATGACCAAGAGTCAGTTAAGAGAGCAAGAAGATCGCCAGTAGAACGCCCCTTGCGGAGCCCATACTGGCGATCAGATAGAAAGTCAGAAGTGGAAAAGTGCTTTTGAATCTTCCTGTTAAGGATTGATTCAAAAGCTTTAGATAGACAGGAAAGTAAAGCTATAAGACGGTAGTTTGAGGGAGTGGAACGGTCACCCTTCTTAGGCACAGGCTGTGTGGAGGCGTACTTCCAACAGGAAGGAAAGATACATGTTGATAGGCAGAGGCTAAAGAGTTTGACCAGGCAGGATGTCAGCACGGAGTCACAGTTTTTAAGGACAATAGGATGCACTCCATCAGGTCCATAAGCCTTCTGAGAGTTGAGGCCAGAGAGGGGATAGAAAATATCATTCATAAGAATTTCAAGCACTACAGGCACAAGGTAGTCAGAGGGGGGATGAGTAGGATAAATAAGCCCAGAATCGTCAAGAGTGGAGTTGTTACAGAAAGTTTGAGAGAAGAGTTCAGTCTTAGAGTTATATGAGACGGCGGTGCCGCCGTCAGGGTTAAGGGAGGGAGGGAAAGAAGAAGTGAAGTTGGAGGAGATATTTTTGGCTAGTTGCCAGAAGTCTCTGGAAGAATTAGAGAAAGCAATACTTTTACATTTACTATTGATGAAAGAGTTTTTGGTAAGTCAAAGAATAGGTTTGGTACGATTCCGGGTGGAAATGAAAAGATCATGGTTAGCGGGAGGTCGAAGGCTCTGGTACCTTTTGAGAGCTGCCTCTCTATCTCTGACAGCACGAGAACAAGCGTGTTTAACCCTAGAACGCTAACCATGGGTATGAGGTACCCGAAGCGAAGCGAAGATTGCCATTGTGTATGGTTCCGGTGCTCTGAGGGTACCCACCTCCTCAGTAGCTTCATGTGCCCGCTTGACAGTGTAGGGGAAGGTCACGTTGTCTCGCTCTCTCTGCTCACCTTTGTTGTAGGCCTACATTCGGGTGCGGCATACCCATGGTTGGTGATACAGGGTGTTGTACATGTCCCTAGGATATTGTTTACATACTTTTTTAGTGATCACCTGTGCAGTGGATCACAGGACCTGGGAGGCCATACAAGAAGTTTGGAAGCCATCGGATGATAATTTTTTTTATGAAATTTTTTTTTTTAAATTTTTGAACATTTTTCCTATTTTTAGTAACATTTTTCAGTACCTGATTTTCATACCAAAACAATACGTTTTTCAGTTCTTCTTAATGTTAAGTCAAGATACAAAGTTTGAAGTCCCTTCATGTAACTTTATTCCATTAAAACTTTACATTTAATTTTATTTTATTTTTTTTCAAAATCGGGTATGATGTACCCATGGTTAGTAGTGGTGTGACTTTTTCTAAGGTTAGTGTTCTAGGGTTAATCCAAGGCGTTTTAGCATGAGGAATAGAGAAAGTACGTGGAATGTATGCCTCCATTCCAGAGACAATCACCTCTTTGATGCGCTGGGCACACACAGAGGGGTATCTCTCCTGGAAGCAGTAATCATTCCACGGGAAATCGGAAAAGTACATCCTCAGATCGTCCCACCGACCTGAAGCAAAATGCCACAAGCATCGCCTCTTCGGTGGGTCCAGAGGATGTACAGGAGCGATAGGACAGGATACAAAAATAAGGTTGTGATCGGAGGAGCCCAACGGAGAGAATAGTTTGACAGAGTAAACAGAAAAGTTGGAGGTAAGGAAGAGGTCTAGTATGTTGGGCCTGTCTCCAAGACGGTCGGAAATACGTGTAGGGTGTTGAAGCAACTGCTCTAGATCAATGAAGATAGCAAAGTTGTAGGCTTGTTCACCAGACTCGATCACTCAGTATTTGTCTGGGTGTATCTACTCGGCAAAACATAGTCATGAGAGCTTCAGCCACAGTTTGCGTTTCAATATTCTTCAGCGGCACCACTTCCACCCAACGCGTGACAAAATCTACGAGCGTAAGAATATACCGGGAGCCAGCGATGGCTCAAGGCTCGATCGGCCCAACCAAATCTACCGCTACTCTTTCAAAGGGAGAGTCAATAATGGGCAGTGGCTGTAAGGGTGCAGGCTTTACCCTACCCCTATCTATAGTCTTTTGACACACATCGCACGACCTCACATATCTAGCTACCTCCTGGCCTATCCCTGGCCAATAACAATGTGCTTGTACGCGAGCGAGTGTCTTGGTTATTCCCATGTGACCGCCTAGAGTAGTACTGTGACCTAACTTAAGAACAGCCTCTCTGTATCTCGCCGGCACAACTAACTGCAATTTCCTTTCACCCGAGGGAGAGATAATCTGCCTATATATCAAGCCACGCTGCTTGATAAAACTGACGCGGTTGTCATTGAGCTGAATGACACTGTTTTCCTGCAAACGTTTGCGTACGCCGTGCAGGGTGTCGTCTCTCTTCATCTCCTTCCTTACGTCCTCGCTGTTAGTTAGATCTCCAAGAGATGTAACCATGAGAGGCCTAACAGTACCCTTACGCTTAGCAGCTGCTCGGGTCACTACTGCTGCACCAATCTGAGGCTCACCTTCTCCTTGTACCCTTTCACTTTCTCCAAAATCCTCTGGATCCAACACCGCGTTAGGTGTTTGAGTGACGGCATTTTTACTCACCCCTTTAGTAGCTCCGGGAATGTTGCCAATCACTAAATCATAGAGCGGTGTTTCGAGTGTCGCCGCCATGATCCAGCCTGTGTAATAGGGTGACTTGACTTTTTATCTTGACTTCAGGAGCTATCACTGGCGCGCTATTCAACAGCCATAATTTTCTACGTCTGCCTGTGAATTCATGGCTCCTAGCTAAGCTGTGCCTCAGTGTACAAATGGTAGAACCACTATCCCTCATCACCGTAACCTCTCGGTCTCCTACCCAACCTTTACTCAAATTGAACCGCTCATCGTACTGATTTGTGGCGGTTCCGGCCACTAGTCATGGATTCTGCGCCTCATCGCGAGACTGGCCGTTCACGGAAGGCACAGGTGGTGTCGAACCCTGCTTTCTACCATAATTACCATGCTGCGGGGCACTTTCTTGTCTTACTGCAGCATTTTTGTGCCATTTATTACCCTAACTCTTCCGCTTGCATTTTCCACTGTGATATAGACATCTTGCGAGATAAATACTTCGAGCCTAACAGCCAATACTTTCCTATGGAGTGTGAGGTCAGACCCTGTTCGGGCGCCATTTTATGTGGGGTTCTTGAAAGGTCTGGACTTCCGACTCCCGCCTGCCTGATTTTCCCGCCTTGGTGAGGGACTGAGTTCCTGCTCTCTCAATCAAAATGGCGGTCACTTCCGCGGTATTTTTCCACGGGCCAATCCTAGAACAATGAAATCATGACACCATACATTTTTATTCTTACTTCTATTGTATTTTAGGTAACGATTCTTGAATAAATAAAACAATCAACAAGTTTCTTTGAAGACTAGCTATTTAAAATGCCAATGAGTGTGTTATGTAAAGCCTTCATCAAGCGATTGCTTGCTGTATATCTCATTTTCTAAATGGTATTCTGGCGAACTTGTAGCTGAACCATTTGCTCAAAATTATCAGTATTTTTCATTATCATTATCATTTTATTATTATTATTATTATTATTATTATTATTATTATTATTATTATTATTATTATTATAATTATTATTATTATTATTATAGTTGATATTGTAGTTTTAAGTAGTAGTTGTAACAGTAGTCGTCTTAGTAGTAGTAGTAGTAGTAGTAGTAGTAGTAGTAGTAGTAGTAGTAGAAATAGTAGTATAGTAATAGTAGTAGAAGTAGTTGTTGTTGTGGGAGTGTTAGTATCATTATCATCATATTTTAATATGCATAACAATTATTGCTCCATTTTTTTGTGTGTGTAGTCAGCAGAGGGAGCAGGCCCACGGCAGCCCCGTCAGCCTGTCCTGGGTGGTCCTGTACACGTGGGGCGTGCACACGGGCGTGTCCCAGGAAGGCACAGTGAGGGGCTGGGCCGTGCGGGCGGCAGTGCTGGCGCTGTGTGTGTACGCCGTTATCCTCACTGTCGCTTACACCTCCACCCTCACCGCCTCCCTCACCGTGGCCAAAAAGCAGACCGTCGTCAACACCATTAGGTACATTTTTACTTTAATTGGAAACAATTATATTTCCATCAATAATGTTTGTGTAGTTGATCCTTTTTTTTCTACGGCACAGAAGGTGAGCCAAGGGGAAAACAAAAGTAGAGAAAAAAATGCATAACAGACCCAACAAATAGAAGACAAGGGGCGATAGCACAAGCCAAATATCAATTTTGGCCCATGGGAGTCTTATTACACTCCCCTTGAATGCGTTCCAGCGGTTGGTGTTCACATGTTTAGGTGCATGGTAGTCTTTTATATTATACACTTGAGATTTTGCACTACCATACATATTTCAGGCATGTTTACCGTGACGGTACCACAGCTAGCAAGTCGTGGATTTCTGCTGTGTTGCAATAATTTTTTTTTTTTTTTTTGGGGGGGGGATGTATTTCTCATTGAAATTTTCACCCTTTTACTTTTACACTACTACTCAGGGAGATGCAGATTTCATAAAGAAGTGGTGGAGCAGAGGCACAGTTGGTCTTGGTGCTGATGAGGAAAACACAAGATGTGTGACTCAGACTCTAAAGCCGACCATACATACGCAAGCCCGGCTTGTTCTGCCGACGAAAACGGGCGGGTCGTCGCACTGTCCCTCTCGTCCATGGACATCTTGTGGTACCCTGACTTTGCATCGAGTGCAGAGAAGAAACGAGCCTTCCCGAGCCTATCGAAGAGGTCCCCAATAACGGGGATAAGGTACAGCGTGGCTGGACTGGAGACCTTGTTCACTGTTCAGTAGTCGATTGCTAGACGCAAACTGCCGTCTTGACGTCGGGACTTTCTGATGACGCCCATCTCCTGAAGCTTTTGTATCTCTTTCCGTACCTCACCTTCGGTCAGTAAAGACAACCTTCGTGGCCACAGTGCACGGGGTGATGCTCGAGGATCCAGCCTGATAGAGTGTTACACGCCAACCCTCATCAGCGATAGACTTCCTCCAGTGTAGAAAACCGACTGGATTTTCCGAAGAATTTCCATGAGGTCCTCCCTCTGATTAACATCTTGTTCATCACCCAATTTCAAGTCAGTGAGAGGATTCCCTTCACAAGTGGCTGGCGACACAGACGCGACACTCGTTAACGTGACTCCTGTCTCCAAAACACCAAGTATCTCCCCTCTGTGTAGAGTTTCTTGTGTACCGGACGTGCTCGCGACACGTAAGCACACAGCCCCGTCAATTGACCCAGTGATGCAGCAATGAGTGGGCTCTACTACGGTTCCCTCTGGGCTGAGTGAAGACGACAATGAATATGATGTACAATACGTCAGCGATTGTGATAAATTAAGGTTTTTGAGATGTGGGGAGTGAGGGTTAAGTGTATATTATGATTACAAGGGCTCTTACTGTGTTGGTTGCTGGGTTTGTAACTCGAACTCCATTCGAGCCGAAGCACTGAGATTAGTTACTTGTTGATTAGTTACAGGTTGGCAGTCGCGAGACACTCACCTCTGCTGATAAGGCCGGAAGCAAGGGGACTGATGTCATCGGCGAAATCGCATGCAGCCTTTTTTTTATTTAATTAAACCTAACGTGATACCACCAAGCCTAGAATTACACTCGTAACTAGTCCTGGCACCACCAGGAGCCTGTGACATATGTATACTCCTCCAATTTGTCTGCTGTGTTTACATAGCGATATACCACTGGGGGTTTGAATTGTTTGGTTATTTCTCTCTTCAGGCCTTCTACCTCTAATACTCTATTCCTTACAAACTTGGACTTTACTTTGGGTTCCTTTGTAATAAACCAATTTAGGACAACCTGGGGGCCAACAAAGATCTTGATGAATTGGAATTTTATATCACTGTAGGCTTTTAATATTACTGGTAAACATTTAAAGGCTAAAATTACACCCATCAATTCTAGAGTAGGTATGCTATGCTCATATATCTTATTTAGATGAGCTACCTTTGCCTTAGAAAAGAGGTATGAGGCCTTATTATTTTCATTCAGAGCATAGGCTACAAAGCCATAGGACTCTACTGAGCTATCACTAAAGATATGCAGTCGGTGGCTGAGGGAGGCGGTGGCTGAATGGATAGCGTGACGGCCCCGCGTTCAGAAGGACACAAGTTCAATCCCCGACCGGTGCCACCAAGCTGGGATTTTTCAGCCGCCGCCGAGTGGCTTAAAACTACCCACATGCTGTCCAGAAGACCACCTATCAACCCGTAGTCTAGATTCTAGGATTAAAGATGAGCTCCGGGAGGGCAACATGAGCCAATGCAAGATGGCGCCACTATTAAACACTCGCCTGCGCCAGAACGGGCTGGGCCGACCATAAGGCCCCACCGTGAAGAAGCCTTGGACCTACCATCAAGAATTCAGGATCCACCGGGAAGAAGCCTACCGGCGCAATAGGCCACGAGGTAAAAAAAAAAAAAAAGTCCATCAGAATTTTGCTCATTGAGCGCTTGTCTGGGGAAGGAACGTTCAGACAAGATTTCAAATTCTCTGCTCAAACGTTTAATTTCATTAGTTATTTCTTGGGGTAGTTTTTCATCCCAGACAACATCTAGCTCCCATATTTTTTCTCATCAGGATTCTACCTCTTATTGTGACAGGAAATACTATATTTAATGGATCAAATACCTTGGATGTTTGAGACAAAAGTTTTCTTTTAGTATCTGCCTCAGAGTCTATTTTACATGGGTCCAGACTCGTAGTATCCTATGTTACATTGTCTCTCTCGAGACTTTATCCTCTTCACAAGTGTGCTCTACTAGTCTGCCATCTGAAGCCATTTGGTCTCTCAATGCAGTTGGATTTGAGTTCCAAGACCTTAATATAAATCCACCTTGGCTCATCCTTTCAAATGCTAGATTATACAAGTCTTTCATTTCAGTGAGGTCATTGCCAGTGATTAGTAAATTGTCTACATAAATAAATATTAGTTAGTATTTGCTTGCATTTGTCTTCTGGAAATATTTCAGCAAGATATTTAGTATGGAAGTTGACGAAGTCCTCGTATAACCAAAAACTATACTTTTATAACGATAAGCTACCAGTTTGTCTCCTCTCTTCCAGAAGAAGCAAGATCTGTTCTGGTCAGCTTCATTCTTTAATTTGACCACTAAGAATGCTTGCTTTATATCACTAAGCATTACTGTTTTATTTGTTCTGAAGTAAAAAAGGCAATTTTAGGATAGAACCCATTAAGTTTTTTCCAGGAATAGGCAGCCTCAGGACAATTCCTTATTAGTTTTCAAAAAACAATAGAAGACAAGTCTTATTTTGCCTCTTTTCAAGGACTTTATCACAGATTTACCCTGATTGTTGCTCAAAAAAATAAATACTGTGCTCATAGGGGCTGCTTTGTGAATTAATACCGGACAGGAACCACCTAGAAGTTCCTTCCATTTTACAAATGACATATACTGGAGGATATCGATACCTTACAGCATGTCTACTGTTATTATTTCACGGCCCGGTAGCTCAGGGGTAGAGCGTCTGGCTCACAACCAGAAGGACTGGGGTTCGATTCCCCGGCCGGGTGAAAATAAGTTGGGTTTATCTTCTTTCACGTGTAGCCCCTGTTCACCTAGCAGTGCGTAGGTACGCAACGTTAGGCGAGGAGTTGTGACCTCGTTGTCGCGGTGTATTGTGTGTGAGTGGTCTCAGTCCTACCCAAAGATCGGTACTACGAGCTATGTGCTCTTCCGTAGGGGAACGGCTGGCTGTCTCGAGAGAGACCCGCAGCAGACCAAGAGAAGAGGTTTTGTTTTTTCATAAAAGGTCTCATCTAAAATCCAATGTTCTTATGTTTGAAGTGATTAATAACTTCATTCATTCCTGGGACTTCAAATGTTATATTTGGAGTTCTATCCACTAACAATGGGACAAAAACTAATTTATTTTTTTCTAGTTTTATCCCCGTGGACATCTGTTTGAATTATCTAGTCTCTTGGCCAAGGTATGTGCCTACTTCACATTCCAAGACATGTAGTTCATTTACATCCTGGCATATATCTTTAGCAGCTGTTTCCGATATATAAGACCTTTGGCTACCTGTGTATATTAAGCATCTCACTTTCCTACTTTTTTTTCCATTCCTTAATATTTATGTCATAGTAGGAAGCAACTTTGATGAATCAAGGCTTCTTTGAGCCAGACACAAACTTACGCTGGTCTTCGATTTGGGGTTTGATTGGTTATTCTGCGAAGGACACGGAGGAGTGGCGTGTTCTCTCTTTTTACATAAATGACATGCGAACTTTAATTTATTTTGCTTGCCGTAGCAAGCAGATTCTACATGTCCTGAACCGGCACACCTTGTACACACACTCAGAAAACTATCGTTACAGTGGGGTCCGACGAATTTCACGCTGAGCAACCCGGTAATCTCGGTAGGGTTGGTAAGACTGGGATCACCCCCACCACCTCAGCTCTGCTGGGGGGAGCAGGACAGAGGGATAGAGAGGGAAGGAGACAGTGATATACCAGATATCACCATAATATTAACGGAGTGATTTGAGTGCCACTTGTTTAAGCTTTTTATTCACAAATTATTAAACAATAATGCTCATATGATAAACGTAACAGCGGTGGGTAGAAGTATTCTCCCATGTCAAAGACAAAAACAACCATCAACTCATGTCAGATATAGTTAAGTTCATAATGTGCCATCCAGGAACTAATGCTTCCACTGAACGTGTCTTTTCTTTCATGAACAAGTTGTGGGCATCTGATAAAAAACACAACTTCATATTGCAACGCTAATAGCATTACTGCTAAGAAATATAAAGTTTAAACAGAGTTGCATGGCCTTCTGCAGGTTGTTTCAATCTACTCCTGGGCTACCCTTTTCTCTTGTGCTGCCTCAATGCCTGATAAAAAGTAGGAACTTTGCACGCTTTTTAAGTTGACGAATAAGGAATTTGGCGCGGCCGTTTTGAATTGCCGAAATTAGCCGTCTCTGGAGAAGAGTAATTTATTAAATAGCTTGCATGCAGGAATTAATTTGTCTAACATGTTGGTATAATGACTCGCCGAGAATTATGAGAGAATTAATCTTATTGGGTGTATTCCACGATTGTTTCGAGACAAGCGAATACCATGACTCGAGTAGTGCATGTTATACTAATGAAACCAATGCCAACGTTATCTTACCATTTGGGTAATAAGTCAAGTTTATAAATACATTATTAATCTATCATAAGGGTTAGCTAAGTTTTACGTATCAGTCAGTGGGATTCACTCTGATATCCGAATCCTGAGTGACTCATCACCGCAAGGTGTTTATCATTTTACCTCTTCACTTGTGTGTGAGGTGTTAAAGCATAATTTCATCACCCCAAACACTACAATATTATAGCTACATAGAACACAGATCAATTAACTTCGACTAAGACTCCACCTGTGTGTTTCATGAAGCGTTACTGTGTCAGCTCAAATTCTACTGCTTCATTTACGAGTCCCGCTCACTTGGTTCAGGCAAGTGAACCCACACCCAACACACGCAGTGATACCAACATAAGTAGCCTGTTCTCAATGGTTTCGTCCTTGGTGTCAGTTTGTATCGTGCTGAATGTGTAACGATAGTTTTTTGAGTGTGTGTACACATGGACAAATCTCTAAGTCTTTCGACTTTATCTTCAAACTTAGGGAACTTATAACATTTTCCCAGAGAATGCCCTTTTTGGTCACAAAGCTTACAAATTGATATTTGAGGCTTATTAAAATACTCAAAATTATGTATTGTGCTCTTGCCTTCTTTATCATCTTTAACTTTACTTGGACTTTCAGGTTTAGCACATTTGCTTGAAGGCTTAAAGTTGGGTTTATCAAAGGTCTTTCTCCTGACCGGTGCAGTGTTAATTAGAGTTTTCATTGCCTCGTTACTATTGGCAAAAATGTCAGTTAAGGAAGGATAATTGTTGGACAACCTATGAACCAACTCTTTCTTTAAAGCCACTGGTAGTTTGTTAAAAACAATGTGGCTAATCAATGAGTGTCCAGCAGTTTCTTCTGTTAGTAGGTCAACATCATGAGCCTTTAACTCATGTAAGACCTAATTTCATTTAAATATACTTTAACAAGTGTAATCAAAGCCAAATTCCTCAGACGGTGCTGCTTGTAAAATGTTCTGGTAAGTTTCATTTATGATGTATTTCACATTTAGAAACTCTTGTTTGAGCATCTGGGTAGCCAAGTTGTAGTTGGCATCCGTGATGGTCAAGTGTTTAACAACGGATAGAGCATAATCTCTCAAGTACCTGTATTGGTATGATTGTTTTGCGGAGTCAGAGAAGTTTTTTTCCTGGAACCGATAACAGTATTAAACTGTGTTAGGAAGGTACTGAAGGCAAATTTATCTTTCTCCTTTCCTGTAAAGGTTCCGCACTGTAGGGGAGGTGGGTTCTCTTTGAGCATTCACGTAATATTGATCCAAGTCTGAGCTGATTCGCACAGAGTAATTTACTTGAGAATCCAGTTCATCATAAAAGTATGTCTCATCATGAACACCCAAATCATGCAATTCCATGAGGTCATTAATTTCTTTGTCATAATTCTTGATTGATATTTTGTTCTTGCTCCGCTTCAATCTCCTTTTAACTGTTTTTGCAAAAAGAGGGGGTCAATTGTAAAGCCTCATTCAACTCATTTAACTTACTGATGTTAACGGTGACCTTGCGTTTATGAACACTCTTCTGTCTACGCAATGAATTAATTAGTACTTTGGGATCAACCTCCTCACTCAGACTTTCCATACTTGTTCCAGACATAATTAAAAATGTAAAAATATGCTTACCAATAAAATTTACTTAAAATTACCTACAATAATTCCTCTAATCATTCATTACGGAGTGTGTAACGAGCCTGCAGTCCCCCGGACTCGAATACAACGACCCTGGTAACATTCAATTAAATGAGACCGAAGCCCCCGTACCGAATCCAAAGCACTATCCGTGGCCGAGAGCGGGCTTCGCTCCTTCCAGAATGGTAACTACCATTCCGGGATTGAGGTGCTTAATTAAAGCATCAATTCCCCCGGGATGCTTAGGTAGCACTAGTAGTCCCCATCGTCCAATGTCAGAGTCATCCCGGCCGCCGCACGAGAACTTTCTCGAACGAGTGGCTGACTAAGCGAACCACTCACGTACCTCGTTTGCGCGGCTGACCTTAAGTATTTACTTTAAACAAGGCGGCAATTAATTAAATGGAGGTGGCCTTTTGTGAGGAGAAGTTAATTCAACAACTTGAGTTTAGTGGCAGCGAACGCCGATCGCCGGCGTGGTGCTGCCGGGCCGGTTTGCTTACACTTAAGTCTGATTTACTGCTCGGTAATTACCACTTTATTTACTCTGAAAAATGTTGCTAGTTTTATAGCAACGCGTTAGGACCGAACTCACACTTGGCCAACTTACCTCTAAGTTAATGTTCGATCTCCCCGCTAAGCACTCACTAACAGTTAACTACTACAACAGGGCCCCTGCAAAGAATTTAACCTGTGAATGACTTATATGAAGATGTTGAGGGGTTTCAGAGTAAGTAGTCCGAAACCAGTCGGCCCTGTGTGAGACCGATCCCTTGTAGAAATAGGTTGTAGTTATGACCGAGGTACTGCGACACGGGACTTGGGAGGTCTTAACTGACTGTCGGGCACTGAGCAACTATGTTCGCCAAGAAAGCGGGCGGGTACTGGTTGCCAACTCTTTATTACCGGAACGACCCCAGATTTTCTCGGTCGCGCTCGTTTTCTTTGTTAATAATACTTAGTTTTGCTAGCGAATTACGCTCACTTCCCAAACAACCCTTAATTCCTAACAAAGAATGACAGATAGTTCTACAGTAAGAGCTGAGTCTAGAGCAGGCAAAGTTACGGAAAGGAAAAAAAGTCTGGAAAGACAGCTCCAAATCCAACGCCAGCTGCGGATTTGGAGCCGTACCCGTATACTGGTACAACTGTGGAGTGACTAGCTGTGTGGGACAGGAAAAGCTGTCGAGCAGCTCCCCCTGAGATGCTCCCTTTGTTAAAGTTAAAGTGCCGACAGAAATGTGTATTTGAAAACTCCCACGGTGTGATGGGGGGTACCTGATATATTGCTATGGGGAAGTATGGTAGTGAGAGGTCCCCAGTGACATTCCGGACACGGAAACCAAAGGGACGAGGCAAGAGAAGTTTGTTTCTATATAATGAATCTAGATTGGTGTTTAAGGCAATGGTGTATGCAGGGTTAGTAGGTTGGCGTTGTAGTCTGTACCAGTATGAAATTAGAAGTCCATCTCTATGTAAGTCCTAAGGTGACACTTCCGCGTCAACTAGACGGCTTGATATGGGGGGTGATCTAAAGGCACCTGTTGTCAGTCAGACTGCAGCGTGATGGACTGCATCAAGAGTGCAGAGGCGGGCGGTTGTTGCCGATGTATAAACTTCGCAGCCGTAGGACAGTCTTGACCCGACGAGTGCCTGATAAAGGCGTAGGAGTACTGTGCGGTCAGCGATCCATGAAGTGCATGACAGAGCACGAAAGAGATCGAGCGATCTCATGCACTGTGTTTTTAAGGCTTCTAGGTGTGGAAGCCATGTGAGGCTCCTGTTGAAGACTTGTGTTCTTCAACAACGGGTGAACCGCACATGATGAGATCAGGGTCTGGATGATTGTCTCTGAGGCGACAAAATTGCATGGCAACCGACTTGGAAGGTGAAAATCGGAACCTTTGTTCCTCCGGCCATCTGGATGTCCTGTCGATGGCATGTTACAGCCTTCGCTCTGCAGTGGACATCCGAGACGACGAGTACCAGATTGCCAAGTCATCAACATAGAGGGAGGATGACACCCCTTCAGGGAGCGATGTTGTATTATCATTTATGGCTACGGCGAAGAGGGTGACACTCAGGACGCTTCCTTGGGTGACTCCTTCCTGCTGTTCATAGGATAATGAGTAGGACGTACCAACTCTGACGCGAAAGGTCCGTTCTCAAAGAAATCCTCTAATAAATTTTGGAAGGCGTCCACGGTGACTAATGTCATGGGACTGTTTTAGTATCCCATATCTCCATGTCGTGTCGTAAGCCTTCTTGAGTTCAAAGAAGATGCACAGCATTTGTTGTCTGTTTGCAAGCGAGCGGCAGAAAGCTGACTCAAGGCGTACAAGTGCGTTTAATATTGATCTCATCCTCCGAAACCCTGACTGGTAAGGAGACAGGTGATCATTGCTCTCAAGATGGTGTACTAGACGAAATTTTCCATCTTCTCCAAGAGTATGCATAGGCAGGATATTAGAGCAATGGGTCGGTAGGGTAAGGGCTGTAAACCATCCTTCCCAGGTTTACGAATGGGAAGGACAATGACTTTGCACCACCCACTTGGTATGATGCCTGTGTGACAAACTGAGTTGTATATGTATATTTGGAGCAGCAGGGGCGTGGTGGCAGGACTAAGGTGTTGGATCATGGCATATGGGATGTAATCAGAACCTGGCGAGGTGTCGTTGCAGAGGGAAAGAGGTGATTGTAGTTACCGCATGGAGAAGGGAACGTTGTATATTACGGTGTTGAGGGACGAAAAGTCTGCCAGGCGTCTCTCCTGTTCTTCCATGTGACGGCGTACTTCAGGAGGTCTAGAGTCCCACTGAGACACAGCAACAAATGACGTCGGCGACTTCGGCGCTCATTGATATTATGTTATTGTTGATTTTAAGTGCAGGTGGTGGTCTTGATGAAAACTTTCCTGCTGTTTTTTGTACCCTCTTCCACACCTGTGTCATCTGCGTCTGTGAAATAAGTGAGGTTACATAAAAGGCAAATGAGGATCGTCGTGCTTCTTTCGGTCTCCGGCGTGCTTCTGTCCGTGTTTTTTCGTAGGCGATATGGTTGAACTCTGTCCTATGCCTCTTGTAACGGCTGAAGGCCCGGCGACGGCAAGCCACTGTCTGCTTGCACTCGTTACACCACCATGGCACAGGACGGCGTAATAAATTTCCCGTTGTGTCTGGGATTGTAAGTTCTCCCGTCCGGTGAATATGTGCCATGAAAAGGGAACTGCATCCTCGGTTGTCTCAAAGTCAGCGACTGTTGTCTCTGTGTGAGTCATGGTTTGAAAAAGCTCCCAGTCCGCTCGCATTAATTCCCAACGCGGTAATCGAGGTGACGGTTGGAAGGTGGAATGGAGGATGAAGATGGTCGCTGCCATGTAGATCCTCTAATATATCCCACCTGAAGTCCAGATATGCATCGGGGGAACTGAGTTATAGGTCAATAATTGAGTGAGTGTCAGTTTGCATATGGTAGTGTGTTTGATGACTGGTGTTCAGTATGCAGAGGTAAAAGTCTTCGATTACGGGTGCAACAGTGGCTCCTATTGGGTTGTTGATGTTATACTCCCATAGTGTATGTCGCCTGTTAAAATCCCCAACTATTAAGAAGGGTGAGGGCAACTGGCGTACCAGTGTCCGAAGGTCTTGCCGATTGATTGGTGTACTGGGTGGAAGATACATAGTACACAGAGTGTAGGTGCGTGTTATATGAATTTGAGCAGCATCGGCCTGTAATGAAGTGTTAAGAGAGAGCGGAGTATGTGCCATGTTATTGGAGATGAAGAGAAAAGTACCTCTTCATTGAGCTTGTGTGGGATCTGCTGGCGAGTTTATGGTACCGCAATTGCGTGGAGGAGTATGGGCCTATGCTCCTAATATTGTCTCTTGGAGACATAGACTCTGTGGCTGGATGTTATTATTTAGAGGCTCGAATTCTTTCCAGATTCTTCGCAACCCGTAGCAGTCCCACTGTTTGATCTTGAATTTTTTTTTTCGCACCCCCCTCGGAGAGGGACCTCCCTGTTATAACACCATTTCTTCGTTGGGGGGTTGGTCCAGCTCTATTGTACGTTCTTTTTCGGCCCAATGGCAGTGTGACTGGATGTGTGAATGCTTAATTATACCCCGGCCTTCTACTCCTGCCGGTGGCTTTCTCACCCCGAAGCGGGCGCTGGAGAAGGCACTTTAGCAGGAGGAGTGTCCCCAAGGGACTCCTCACTGCTCGTGCGCTTCTGCTGATGGGGCTCGCTACGGAAACAGCAGGCGTCTGGAGGGGTGAGGGAACCTTTTCAGGCAAAATTGAGGTTGTGGGCGGAACAGACTTGGCAGTGGTAGTACGGTGATGGGCATGGGCATTAGGGAGGCGACATATGTCATTCCGGGGCTGGACACATGTTGAGGGCAAAGGACACCCTTTCCTGGATGCGTTTATTTAGTACTTTCCTCTCAAATCGGAAGCGCTCACATTCTTTTGATGAGGCAGGATGAGGCTCACCACAGTGGTAACAGCGGACAGGGTCAGGGCAGTCGTTATCGTGGTTATCCATGCCACAAGATACACATAGTGTTGCAAGGCTGTTTTTCAAGCGACGACAGGTCTGGGTTACGTGACCATACGCTTGAGAGTGAGAGCATCTTCTGGGGTTTGGGACACAGGGCTTTACACTAAGATTTAGCCACGCCAGCTTGACAGTCTTGGGCAGTACTAATCGGTTAAAGGTAATGAACAAGCTCCTGTCCACTTGTGGCATGATCTTGGGCTCACGGCCGTCAGCCTTGACAAGAGAAGGGTGTACTTAAAGTATATCCAGGCCGTTTATCGAGCAGCCATCCACAGACTTAACTACAAAGTACTATTCATATGAAACAGGTTAATACATGCCAGGCATAACTTCTATTTAGGAGACTAGGGAGCCCCCAAGCTTACGTGAACCAATCCGTGGACATTTTGATCGCACGGACTTGTCTAGGGCAGACCCTCTAGTGGGTAACGGCCTCCCAGAGGCACCACCAGGAGCCGTGGAGGACTCAAAGGTGGTGATAAGAGAGGGCCGTGTAGAAGTATCCAGGGACAGGCGGACGCAAGGAAGAGAGAGAGGCCGGGGCAGAGTGGTGATTGTACTCACACACTATAGGTAACAATTCACTTCCCCACACCCCCACCCACCACGGAGCCCAGCAAGGGGAGGCTGGATGGGGCCAGGCAGCATCCAACAGCCTCAGGGGTAATGGGGAAATATACGCGGCCACTGCCAGGCATTAATAGCGGCCGCGGAACCGATGCTCCGGCCGTCATGACACTGACCTTTTGACCATAGCCGATCGATCCAGTGTGGCCACACTGAACCACCCGTCTTATCCCAACCTTAACACCAACGAAGCGTGTTGCCCAATGAGGACAACTACAACCCGCCCCGCGGTGAGCTCACCTCCAAGATGAGAGGGCACGGCGAGTATACGGGACGCCACGCACGGCAAACACGTGGGAGACATTAATATCCTTCCCCTAGGCCAGATAGTCAGATAATAGAGGGCACATTCGATCCAGTAGGTCTCCCCTACCGATGATGAAGGGGGAGCTCTTCGTCTACGAGGTCAATTAACCCCGAACCCAACCGAGGCAGGCAGGCTACCAGAGTAGGTGGCGCCCTTCACACCCACTCAAGCCCCGTCACCACGACAAGGTGACTTTGACAGGGCCTGATGGTCGGTCCAGCTCCGTCAGGGTGCAGGCAAGCGTTCATAGCGCCAGCACATCTATTCTTGTCTCATGATGCCCACAGGAGCTCATTCTTGATTTTTCTTGGACAGTTCCTGTAGAGTGCGGGTTGATAGGTGGTCCTCAGGACAGCATGTGGGTAGTCTTAGGCCACTCGGCGGTGACTGAAAAATCCCAGGTGGAAGCGGCAGACTCGAACCAACATCATCCAGGACGCGGCACGTTAACCACTCAGCCACCGACTCCCCATATTATTACTGTTATCATTGTCATTTTCACTATTATTTCTAATAATAATGCTTTTGCGCTGGACATTTTTTCAAAAACCTTTGATGGGGTCTGGCTCACATATTTGCTTTCCAAACTACCCTCCTACAGTTTCTTTCCTTCTCTCTGTACCTTTATCTCCAGTTTCCTTTCTGACCGTTCTATTTCTGCTGTGGTAGACGGTCACTGTTCTTCCACTAAACCTATTAACATTGGTGACCCGCAGGGTTCTGTCCTATCACCCACTCTCTTTCTGTTGTTCATTGATCATCTTCTTTCCAAAACAAACTGTCCTATCCATTCTTACGCCGATGACTCTACTCTGCATTACTCAACAATTTTAATAGAAGACCCACCCAACAGGAACTAAACGATTCCAGGCTGGAGGCAGCAGAACGCTTAGCCTCAGACTTTTATTATTATTTCCGATTAGGGCAAGAAGAACCTGGTGTCCTTTAACGCCTCAAAAACACAGTTTCTCCACCTATCCACTCGACACAATCTTCCAAACAACTATCCCCTATTCTTTGACAACACTCAGCTTTCACCTTCTTCAACACTAAACATCTTCGGTCTATCCTTAACTCAAAATCTCCACTGGAAACTTCATATCTCTTCTCTTACTAAATCACCTTCCTCGAGGCTAGAGCGTTCTGTACCGTCGCCGCCAGTTCTCCCACGCACAGTTGCTATCCATTTACAGGGGTCTTGTCCGCCCTCGTATGGAGTATGAATCTCATGTGTGGGGGGGCTCCACTTACACAGCTCTCCTGGACAGAGTGGAGTCTAAGGCTCTTCGTCACATCAGCTCTCCTCCTCATTCTGAAAGTCTTCTACCTCTTAAAGTCCGCCGCCATATTGCCTCTCTTTCTATCTTCTATCGATATTTTCATGCTGACTGCTCTTCTGAATTTGCTAACTGCATGCCTCCCCTCCCCCTGCGGCCCCGCTGCACACGACTTTCTACTCATGGTCATACCTGTGCTGGCCAAACCCCTTATGCAAGAGTTGACCAGCATCTTCATTCTTCCAACCCTTACACTAGTTAACTCTGGAACAGCCTTCCTTCGTCTATATTTCCTCCTGCCTTTGACTTGAATTATTTCAAGAGGAGTATACCAAGACACCTCTCCTCCTGAAATTAACCTCTCTTTTGACCGCTCACAACTTTTGTCTCTGTAGGAACAGCGATTAGTGGGCTTTTTTATTTACACCTTTTTTTGTTACCCTTGAGCTGTTTCTTTAGCTGTAAAATAAAATATAATTGTTTTTTATGTAAACATTATTTGTATTGTCATTACTGCTGTTATTCCAATTGCTACTTGCATATCTTCAGTTTGAGGTCATGTTAGCATATGGATAACTTTCCTTGGGTATATAGCATTTTTTTAAAGTTTCCACGCCCTCAAAAACATTACTCACAATGTCAGTCATGATGTTTCGGCTCGAGGGACCGTAGCTAATATAGTTGAAATTTTATTTTTGTAAAAGTTTATCTTAAATGTTTGTTGTCAATAAACCTTTACTTACTTAGTTACGTACGTACGTACGTACACACACACACACACACACACACACACACACACACACACCGCTCCGGTAACTCGGTAGTAAAGCTCACGGTCCGGCAGGCGGAGGTTCCAACCCCGCTCAGGCCCGGGATTTTTCCGCTGACAAGGAGCGGTTACTGTCCTCCTTTGAGCAAGGGGGAGGGTGTGTGTGGTATGTAAAGGTCCCAGCAATATCCAGAGATCGACCGATGAGCCTTGCTCCAACCCGGATGACACTGCTGGCGATGACGAGCCCAGCTCGTGATTAGGCAATTGTGAATTACACACACACACACACACACACACACACACACACACACACACACACACACACACACATGTCCACCAGTTACATTCCACATCCATCCACTTTTAATTTGTGTACAAATAACAATGTGAATGTAAATCTTTATTTTTCGTTACAGGTAGCTAATGGCTGGGAGGTATACGCGAGCCACCTGTATGCTGAGCCACCGGTGAAAAGGATCGCTTTCTGGAGGAATCAAAAAGGAGGAAGACAGGAAATAAGAGCAAACACGACATTGAAAATTTGCCAAGGAGAAAAAGCGAGCACAGAAAAGACAAGAGGAAAAGAGAAAAGAGAAAAAAATGCTAAAATTAAACTCTTCCCTAGCAGACTGACGCATCTGAGAGGAGCAGAGCTAAAGGTATGATGAATCATATCGTTTTTTTTTTTTAAGTACTACCGATTGTATCAGTTTAAAATACGAGATTTCTAATTACAATAAATGTTTCATTCTTCAAATCCTCCGCCCGTTCCATCACTTTAACCTTTGTTTTTGACGTTACATTTACCATGCTTTTCTAAACTAGTTCCCAGTTTTGTGGGCTCCTTCTATCCTCGTTCTCACTGTTGCATCGCCCTCTCTTGCTCCTTTCTTTGATATTTAAATCCTTCATACTTTTTTAGGGGTAACGGGCAGAGTACTAGTGGTTGCTTAGGTAGAAGCGAGGGCAGGTGCTCAAGTGGGTCTCTGACGCGAACCCCTCGCTCCAGGAACGTCATCACATTCGTTGCTGACGTCACTTCTGCCGACTCCGTAGCTCCTGCTTCACAGCTGTAATTTCCCACAACCAGTTCACCCCAACAATGAAATAACCCCAAGAAATACCCAACAAGAAGATCCACTCCACCAGAGGGCCAAGGACAACAACACCCTGTCTGAGATCACTTCTTTCGTGTGTTTTGGTGGACTCCCGCTACTGCTTCCCAGCAGCTGCTGCGGAGAGCAACATCGAGGTCCAGTTTACCCTATGACATTTGGGTTCTCGGTGTTTGGACTTAGCCTGTAGACTTTGATGAAATTCAACTCGACCGGCTGGGCCCCTCTGGTCAGTGGGACTCATTTTTGCGCATGCGCAGTGCCTCTGGTGTGACGTCATGGATATGTCACTCCTGCCATAGTAGTGAGGCTTCCATACTCTCACGCTCCCTACGTCCGTCATGGAGCCATCGGGGCCCGTCTCCCTTGTGGATCTTGATGCTGACTTGGCGCTGAGCGACGAGGATGCAATTGATCACGACGACTGGCCGCCACCGCTTTCTTGCAAGCCAGGTTTCCCTCTCCGGCAAGCGCCCCATATCCCACGACTCGGATAGTAACAGTGAGCCGTCTTCCCCTGCTGCTAAGGCCTCTAAGCAGAATGGGTCGTCTGACTCTCAGCACGCCATATCAGCCCAGAACAGCAGCCCTACCCCGCCCCCACCTCTCATGGATTCCACGCGCGATGCCCCGTTACTGAGCGCCTCTCACCTACTAGCCTTCGCCCCTAGGGTTGACAACCCGACAGTAGATCTCAAGCTTCGTTGGTTGTCCGAAGTCACCCGAAATTTTCAACTTGACCGTGACCAGGCTGAAGTCAAGATGGCAGCCATAACGTCTCGCTTCGTATACGTCTCCCGCCGCCGCACGGATGCCTTCGACAGCGTAACGAGTGGGGAGTTTCTGTCCCTCACCCTCGAGCTCCAAGACTCTCCAGAAAGGCCTCGCAAGTTTCCCACGTACCTTCTAGCTCGTTACCCTGTCTGTGCTGACCCTGCCTTGGCCATGGAGTTGCCGGGCATCTACTCAGCTCTCGCCGATTTTACCAGAATGGCTCTCCCCTCCCCCGCCTGGTCGTCACCTGGAGCCTTCCTGAACCACCGCCCCCGAGTGTCACCTTCAGCTTCCTTCCGTGCCTGCCACCCTGTGAGCTTCGCAGGATGCAGGACGACCGACCATGGTGCTTCCGATGCTGTAGCCTCGGCCACATATCCCGGTACTGTTCCGCGGCTGAGCGTTGCGCATGGTGCTCTGGCCCTCACGATTCACGCACCTGCCCACACCGCAACCGTCCATCGGATTATATTGCTTCTGACTCCGCCTCCACTCAGCCACAGCCCCCGCCTCCGGACACGTCGCTCTGGAAATGTCCCCGATGTCATCAAGCAGGAGTGAACGTCTGGCATGGGTGCGCGAGACGCCAGCCCAATGCGGCCCCTGCTGCCTTGCGCCCGACTCACCCAGCGCCGCAGCCACCACCAAGCCTCCCTGCCGCTCCTCGTGGTTCGCCCGCCACCTCTAACTCCCCGCAAGTGACTGCACTTCGGGACGCTGTTGCCTCTCTCAAAACTCAGGTTTCTGCTTTCAATGCACGTTTTGAGGCACTTACAACTTGCCTAAACACCTTAGTTGCCAAGCAGGCCACGCTCGAGACGACCTTGAATTCATTGGTTGAGTCTCAACAAGTCGTCATAGCTTCCATCGCTACAATTACGGAGAAGCTGAGCTCCGTGACCCCACTCCTCACCAGCCTGCCTGCTCTTGCCAGGGACCCTCCCTCACCTAGCGCGGCACCCGGCCGTGCCCGCGCAACTGCCACTTCGTCATCTGCCCGCCGTCCTCCTAAAGGCCATGCTCGATAATCTGGTTGATCTCCATGTCATCTCGTGGAATGCCTGCGGGATCGCGAATTGGGCAAAGCTTACTGCACTTAAGGAATATGTGCACCGTCACCACCCGGACGTCATCTTCATCCAGGAGGTATTTGTTGGCCACGCTCTACCTGTGGTGGAGGCACCCTCGCTCAGCGGCTACGTGTCCTATGTTCATCGGGCTCGACACGGATTTGCTGCCTATTTTGACTCCTCTGTTCAGCATCGTTTCCTTCAGAACTCTGTGGACGGTGACACAAACTTCCAGCTTTTTGAGGTCACTGTTGGGGCGGGCACCATACGGATATGCAACGTGTACTCTGCACCGGGCAGGATGGATCCTAATATTCTTCCAGCTCCTACCATTCGTGGCATGGTGTACATGGGGGACTTCAACGCTAGACACCCTGCCCTAGGAGACCTCACTGGCACTGTCAATCGCAACGGGACTCATCGCCGGTACTTATAAAAGTTCATAGCGCTATGAATTTTTCATAAACCTTCAAAATGGCGGATATTTTTCATAAATATTTCATAAGCAGTTCATAAGCCTTAAGAAAAATTCATAAGCGTTAAGAAAAATTCATATGGTAAGACAGCGCGAGAGGTGTCATACGAGCTTATGAAATTTTCATAGGTACAAAGGACTGACTCTTCAACGGGTCACATGTACATGAAGGTTAAGATCAAGATCAAGGCATCATGGCTGGACAACAACAACAAGCCCGTGTACGTCAGCCAAGGGAATTTCGAGAAAGGAGAGACGTCCTGAATGAACTGAGTGATACAGAACTGATCAGAAGGTACCGACTTGATCGTGCTGGCATTGTTTTTGTGACAGACTTGGTGAGGCCCGTGTTACTGAGACCAACGGCGACCAACAAGGCTCTCACTCCCGAGCATAAAGTTTTAATAACCTTAAGGTACCTAGCGACGGGGAAAATGCAGCTCTGTAATGGTGATGACTTGGGAGTGTCCCAACAGACAGTGAGCAGGGTCATCACGGAAACACTGGACGCCCTAAGTGCCCCACACATACTGAAAAGATTTATAAAGTTTCCCGCCAATCAAGATCTCCAGCAAAAAAAGACAGAATTCAGGGACGTTGCTGGCTTTCCTGAAGTGGTTGGTGTTATTGATGGAACTCACATCAGAATTATGAGACCAAGACAGTTTGAGGCAGAATATGTAAACCGCAAGAGATACCATAGTATAAATGTGCAGGTGGTTTTCGATGCCAAATACAAGATTACTGACTTAGAAGCGAAGTGGCCAGGCTCAGTTCATGATGCACGCATTTTGAATGAAAGTGGGCTCAAGAGGATGTTCGAGACTCGTGCTGTTCCAGCTGGATGCCATCTGCTTGGGGACAGTGGAAACGGTAACAAAACTTGGCTGCTGACACCATATCTGCGACCTCAGCATGAATACCAGCTAGCCTACAATAGGTAAGATATGAAATAATCTGCATTTCGTAAAACTATATGATGAACTGCAATAGCTTCTTGATATGATTTGGATAAACAACGTATATTACAAACAAAATATTTGCCTGGCAAATTTGCAGTTTATGACCCCACACCCTATTTTGATTTTCAGTTTCCCTAAGAATAACAAACATGGGGACCTAATGGGAGTTTGTGATTTTAGGTGGGGGAATGCAAAATCGGGCACTCTTGCCAGTCTCGCAGTGTTACAACTTTCAGCAATCTAACCTAAACAGTATTATGTAAAAGAATTTTATTTCTACTTTTCAGAGCTCACAAGAAAACACGGAGTATTGTGGAGAGAGGAATTGGCCAGTGGAAGCGAAGATTTCATGTTCTCCACAGTGAAATTCGTGTAACTCCCCCAGGGAAAGTATGTAAGATTATTTTTGTCTGCGCTATGTTGCACAACATATGCAAAGACAGAAATATTCAAATACTTTTGGAGGGTGGTGAAGAACATGGCCAACCACAAGCAGAGGACAACATCCAGATGGCTGCCGGAGAGGAAAATGACGACAATGGTGGTCATGCCGAGCCGCTCCCTGCAGGTCAAGACCGTGATGGATTGCGGTACAGGGACGAGTTTGTCAGACGCTATTTCAAGTAAGTTATATTAATGGAACTAATTTTAAACCCCAAAACTAATGGTATTATTACAGTGTGTTCCCTGTCTCACTGTTGCATTTCTCACCCTCATACTGGGTTAGTTCTCACCATTCTATAAATTTCTTACCCCTATAAACTGCTAGAAACGCCGTTACTGATTTTTTTTTAATTAGAGATTTCCTTATGGGCGACGCGCTCAGCCTGTGTCCCGGCGCATTACCGAGCCTTGGGCCAAGTGCACCATGGAAAATGGTCTCCAATGACATTTGACTCTAACCTAGGCTAGGCCTTCCGATAGATTATAGTCAAATGTCTTCCGGCGTAGGTTATTAGTATTAGAAAACACGCCGAAACATGATGCGCGGCAACCCTTTTCATTAGCTTAAAATTGAAAAAAATTAGTTGTGAAAACAAAGGTTAGCAGAATCATTCAAAACACACAAATATACCAAGAAAATATATTCACTTCATAATTTGCGAGACAGGAGAGACACTGGAATTTTAATTACCAAACTAACAATCATGCTAAAACCACTGTTGTACATTTGGGAAGTACTAGTATTCAATAATGTGTAGTATAATTGAATCATTTCCTTGTAATTTTAGCAATCACTTGCCCTACAAAATCTTATTTTAGCTATGTCTTTTTTTTCAGTGTTGAACTGTGAGGAACTTCAATGTACAATCGTGCCAGAAAAAACTGTGTAAGTAGAGGAATTTAATAGAAAGACAAGTTTAAGCAATCATATTTATTTATCATATTTATTTTGTATTTTGGTTCCACTTATCACACACTTGTGCAATTTTTTCCATTGCCATCCTAACTGCTCTTTGCGCTTGGATTTGTTCCTCCAGTAGCTGAAGCTCAAGTTTCCTTTTTTTTTTTTTATGTTGCAGCTCCTCCTCATCTACCATGAAGACTGTTCCGTCTTCCGAGGCAGAGGGAAGCAGCACACTGGTGACTTCTGTGGCAGGGGCAGAGGGAGCAGGCACGCTGGAAATCACCTCAGCAGCAGCAGCAAATAAGGCGGGCAGATCTTGGGTAGCACCCTCCAAGAGCGACGCTGGGCCAGTTTCTGCATGACTGGTTAACTCACTCATGCAGACACTAAGGAAAAAAAGTTTAAATTATTGATAAGTCTAATTGTACAGTGCTCGCAAAAAGTTTAGGACGCGCCTATCAGCCGAACGCAGGTCGCTAGGGAACTCACGCATTATAAGAAAAGAGCTGAAAAAATCGTTACAATGTAGCGAAAATGCTTTGCTTTGTCTTTGCAACGTTGGTCGAGTCTCCCGCTAAGTAGTGACAACACTGAAAATGAGCTGCCAGTTAGTTTTTAAAAATTTAAGTAGTGAAGAAATAACCTTTCCACCCCAGCCCGCTCCACGAGTGACGCTTTGAAATTATGTGTATCTACAGATTGTGTTGTGAACTGCGGATTTAATATTGGGAAATATGAACAATTATCACATGATATACTTGCAATGATAGTTGCTTTGCATAAGGCTGGGCAGCAAACCAAGGAGATCTTGATACAACTCGGTGTGAGTGAGTGTTCTCTGAGGAAGAACGTTGCCAGGTTTCACCAGCGTGGCGGCGAGGAAACACCCACTCAAAAACCTCGGTCTGTCCACCCTTATAAGGTCTTATAACGGCCGTGGAGCGGGCTGGGGTGGAAAGGTTATTTCTTCACTACTTAAATTTTTAAAAACTAACTGGCAGCTCATTTTCAGTGTTGTCACTACTTAGCGGGAGACTCGACCAACGTTGCAAAGACAAAGCAAAGCATTTTCGCTACATTGTAACGATTTTTTCAGCTCTTTTCTTATAATGCGTGAGTTTCCTAGCGACCTGCGCTCGTCTGATCGGCGCGGCCTAAACTTTTTGCGAGCACTGTAAGCTATGTTAAGTCTGATACACATTGAGTAAAAATGCAGCCTCAACTTTCTTTCTAATACTCCCCAGTGAATCAAGAAAGAGTTCTGGGGGGCAGCATGAGCTAAACATAACAGGCACCAATTTAAACAAATTCCTTATGCCATGACGAGCTTCATGAGACTACCATGCCCTTAAAAATAAACAAATAAATTATTCAACAAATACATAAAAGAAAACTACAGGCACTATAGGTTGACTTGAAATAAATAAGTAAAGTTACTACACTCGTTCCCTCGGCACAGACTTCCAGATAGCTATTCACACTTCTTTGACACTCAGTTGTCTCCCTCTCATAGATGAAACAAAATCTAATCAGTCCAGAAAATATTCCACAACATAATGAAAATAAATTTATAAAACTTTAAACACAATCTAATCATACTAAAACAAATATCCAACACCATAATTAAAATATATTCTTAATCAATTGAAAAAAAAAATACACTTGTCTAACAGTACCTGCTGCTCGTCCCTTCAAGTGGATCGTCGTGGAGACTAGGAGCACCAGCTATGCCCGTTATGGTGACATTTTCTTATCCCAAAATATCTGCCACCAGCTCTTCAAGAGGGTCAATGGGGGGATGAGGAGAGCCACCACCTGGAAGTTAAAATACAGTTTTGCTAAGCCCAAAATTGAAAAACAAAAGAAAAGAGAAAAAAAGTATAAGGTTTATTCCACACATGCCTTTTTCTTTTCTTACTGTCCACTTACTCCATACTGAATGACCTTAAATGCCCAATCAAAGTAGTTTACAGTATATATATATATATATATATATATATATATATATATATATATATATATATATATATATATATATATATATATATATATATATATATATATATATATATATATATATATATATATATATATATATATATATATATATATATATATATATATATATATATATATATATATATATATATATATATATATATATATATATATATATATATATATATATATATATATATATATATATATATATGAGGTTCTAATGGTTCAGCTTGATGAGTTCTTGGCAGACAGGTAAAATTGACCGCTATGAGAAGGGAGAACTTGTAGTTTTATCAAAAATAGACCAAAACTAAGGTGCCATGACGAGCTTCATGAGACTACCATGCCCTTAAAAATAAACAAATAAATTATTCAACAAATACATAAAAGAAAACTACAGGCACTATAGGTTGACTTGAAATAAATAAGTAAAGTTACTACACTCGTTCCCTCGGCACAGACTTCCAGATAGCTATTCACACTTCTTTGACACTCAGTTGTCTCCCTCTCATAGATGAAACAAAATCTAATCAGTCCAGAAAATATTCCACAACATAATGAAAATAAATTTATAAAACTTTAAACACAATCTAATCATACTAAAACAAATATCCAACACCATAATTAAAATATATTCTTAATCAATTGAAAAAAAAATACACTTGTCTAACAGTACCTGCTGCTCGTCCCTTCAAGTGGATCGTCGTGGAGACTAGGAGCACCAGCTATGCCCGTTATGGTGACATTTTCTTTTCCCAAAATATCTGCCACCAGCTCTTCAAGAGGGTCAATGGGGGGATGAGGAGAGCCACCACCTGGAAGTTAAAATACAGTTTTGCTAAGCCCAAAATTGAAAAACAAAAGAAAAGAGAAAAAAAGTATAAGGTTTATTCCACACATGCCTTTTTCTTTTCTTACTGTCCACTTACTCCATACTGAATGACCTTAAATGCCCAATCAAAGTAGTTTACGAGTGGTGTGGAGTATATACTATGCATATATATATATATATATATATATATATATACATATATACATATATATATATATATATATATATATATATATATATATATATATATATATATATATATATATATATGAGGTTCTAATGGTTCAGCTTGATGAGTTCTTGGCAGACAGGTAAAATTGACCGCTGTGAGAAGGGAGAACTTGTAGTTTTATCAAAAATAGACCAAAACTAAGGTGCCGGAGTTGTACTGGACCTTTACCCTAACTTTACATGGTGTTCTACAGTTAAGTATGAAGTACCCCAATTTAAGAAAAAAATATATATTTTCTGGAAAAGCTAAATCTGAAGAACCATGCGCCAGGAATACTCATTTCTCTTACCTGTTGCAGCAAAGTCCTTTCTGACTTGACTCAGCTTGGGCCGTGCTGTGACAAGGATGGTGTGCCATCGCTTTTGGCACTCCTTCGTTGTCCTCTGCCCTGCAGGAAAGGCTTGCTGGAGTTTGCTCCTTATGTCCTCCCATGCCTTCTGCTTGGTTTGATGGGTGCACCCATCCTCGCTGAAGCTCTGCCTGAGAACACGAGCGTGGTCTCTGTAGAGCTGAAGCAAATATAAGGACTCGTCCATAGTCCAGTTCGGCTTCCTTGTCCTCTTCTTTGATGGGGTTGAGGCAGCAGCTACAGGGTCATCCATGGCGTCAAGAAACGAAAAGGCGTGCGGCGTGTGGCTCACTGGCTGACTGGCTGAGCGAATGTTTACCTCCGGCGGAGCGCCGTTGCTAAGGCTACAGTTTGTTTTGGACAATAACCTTATTTACTGCGAAGATATAGTGAAATTATTGCTTAATTAATATGGAAATGTGTTTTTTATGTCTATTTCCATATCTTCAGTGCTTCTATATCACTTAATAGAAAAAAATTGTATGCAGGGTTCCCACACTTGTCGGCGATCACGAAATCACCCATAGCTATGAACGTTATAGCTATGAAAGGGATATGAAACTTTCATAGTGCTTATGAAAAAAAATTATGAAACTTTCATAGTTATTACCAGATTTACGACTGAAATTTATGAAATTTTATAAGTACTACATTCGTCGCAATCGGCTGACTCGATGGGACACTGCTGGCGCTACCCACGCTCGGGGCGGTGTACTAGATCACATCCTTACCTGTGGACTCGTGGCGTCCCAGGTCAGGTGCTCATCGGTTCCGGCACTCTTTTCTGACCACATTGCTCTCAGTGTCCATTATTACTCCGTTCCTGCCACACATACTCCAGCTCAAACCCGCTCTCGCATTACAATCCCACCCAAGTACCGTCCTACTTTCATTTCTTACATGTCTAGTCAACTTCCTACATTTGACCTCCACTGCCCTGAAAAGTTATATTCTTCACTTGTCAATGCCACGCACGCCTTCTATACTCGCTACGTCAGTAAGCCACCCATTAGGCGTCGCTCTGCTGCCCCCACCTGGATCCTGGATGACCGCATCGCTCTGGCGGAGAGGAAGGCGACGAAGGTCGGCCTCGTCTTTCAGCAACGCTCATGTCCCGATACTCTACACCAGTATCAGCTGTCAAGGGATGACTTGGTTGCCCTGCAGCGTTGTGTGCAGACAGACTCGTGGCACAAACTCACTGACAGCATCAACCATCAAGCGAGTGTTGCCTCCATGTGGCAACTTATCAACAAAGTTGTGAAAAAGAAAACCCCTAGTGCCCTCCACCACAGCACTGCTCACTACGCACAAGATCTTATCGATGAATGGTCAACACAGTCTCGCGTCACCAACCTCCCAGCGCACGTGCAAGCCGCTCTCTCCGCCCAGGATAATTACCGTGCACTCCGTCTCACCGCTGGCTTGCTGAACAGGGATGAAGAGGATGATGTAGCTATAACGGACAACAAGCTGCGAGGTGCCCTCGCCAGGGGTAAGGCAACATCACCAGGGTATGATGGCATTACCTATGCAGTTTTGCGGGCTCTCCTGGACGTCCCTAGCAACCCCCTCCTCCGGCTGTACACCCTCTGTCTCCGCCTCAGTAACGTGCCGTGCTGGCTGTGCTGTGTTCTCCACCAATCTGGAGCCTCCGTTCGGGGGTTGGGCAGGGCTTCGTCTCCCGAATTCGTCTAGTTCTACGTACTGTGAGCTCCATGGACTCTTGGATGCTGTCACTTTGTTATCGTGGAGCAGACTCAACGGCCTCATCATTTGTGACTCAAAATCTGCTCTCCGTACCCTCTCCTCCCCCAGGCCTACATACCAACACCTGGTCACACAAATTCTCCGCCGCCTTGCCACAGCCCTCGAGAGTTCACTGACGGTGCACTTTTTATGGATTCCGTCATACATCGGTCTTTTGGCCAACGACACTGCGGTCCGTTCTGCAAGGGCTGCCTGTGACGTGGACCCGCCAGCTGCTGGTGCCGCTGCTACCTCCTTGCCGTGGTGCAAGAAAATGGTACGCCAAGCTGCCTGCTCCTCCACCCGTCACCGTAGCGATGCTGAGAGGGCCGCCAGTGCGTCTATCCAGCACTACGAACAGTTCCTGCCTTGTCCACACATATACCGTCACTCCAGTCTCATGGTTCGCCGCCATAATGTAGTGTGTGCTTGTCTCCGGCTTGGGTCCCGGCGAGTGTGGCAGCTGGCCGAGGCGGGGGACGCGCCGCACTTCTCCTCCTGCAAGCTGTGTGACGCGCCCAATGCTAACACCCTTGAACACTATTGCTTGGAGTGTCCATGTGTTGCTGACTTAATACCGCAAGGAATCTCACTTGTGGAGACATGTAAATATTTATTGTCTGGAAACAATCTAGATGTTATCCTCACTCGCCATCCACATTTTGGGGGATGCAAAATATTTTTTCCTAATGTTGACTCAGTATCACAGCGTGCCCTGTGAGGTACGAGTCGCCTGTATCAAAGTTAGAATCTTGAACATGAACTAGGCTTGGCACCCTTGGGTGTAATAAATTAATCAAAACAAAAATCCCAACAAGAAATCAATGATACGCTCAAACATCAAACAGCCAAACTGCCCAATGACTCGAACAAGGCCACAACAAAACAGTTACTCTCTCTCTCTCTCTCTCTCTCTCTCTCTCTCTCTCTCTCTCTCTCTCTCTCTCTCTCTCTCTCTCTCTCTCTCTCTCACACACACACACACACACACACACTTACACTCCCCCCTGAATCACATTCACCCAAGCTACAGACACGAGACTTCTTAATCCTGGATGACCGCCGCGGCAGAGTACGTTCTGACCCATCAGCTACGGCGTCATGGTCCGATCCATCAGTTGCGTCAGAGGCGCGTTCTTCCCCATCATTGGCCTGGCCACTAAGTTGAATATAGAGCTCCTCGTCCTTTTCGTCCACGATTGCTATAGCTTGTTCTCCCTGGGAAGTGCGGAGAAGCTCCTTCACGTGACGGGTGACTCCGTCGACTTCTACAGCTTGATGTGGCAGGACCCGTGTTACATTGCCTCTCCTGTGTCGCTCATAACAACATACCTTGGGAGGCCTTACGCCCTTACCCACACTTTGTCTCCAGCTTGGTATGGGCCTTCAACTTCCGGCTCACTCTCCTCACGAGGATCCACTTCGCGGACTCTCACTCGATACTGATACAGCATATTCACTGGCGCTGTTGACGACGTGAAATCATCCTGAGGCCTCAAGTTGTAAAGATACACCGGCTGTGCCACATAATAGCCTTTCCTGGCGGCGATGACTTTCACTGTGCGATGGCATCTTTCGATTATGCCATTGCCAGACGGCACATGAGCACAGCGAGAGCAGAGACGCACAAACCATTTCTTTGCAAAATCAGCAAACATTCGTCTGCGGAAGGCAGTGTCGTTGTTCGTTAGAAATTCATCGGGCGCCCCGCGCTCATAAAATACTGCCTCCAATTGTTTGATCACGCTTTCGCTGGTCTAGAGCCTCAGCTAGCTCCAGACAGCAAAACGTGACGGCCCGCAGTCGACGAGGGTCAAGTAGTGTTGACCACCACGGTGAGTTCTGTCCATGTCCAGTCTGTGACACACATTCTCCACGCTTAGGTCTCCTTTCCGCTACTTCACCGGCTCTGGATCAACAGACTGGCACACGTCACCGTTGGCGACAACAGCGTGTACATTCTGCTTGGTGACTTCGGGAGTTACTCGCTTCACAAAGTAAAGTGTGCGTTTTATCCCCGCATGATGTATTTCTATAATCTTATCAGTGTTGGTTACTTCGTTGCTGGCGGCGCACACATAATGCTTAGCTGTAGGGTGGGCGGCGGAAGCTTCCAACCAACGTTGTGGCACACGCGTCAGACTGTCTGCCTTGTTGTTGATGGAAGGTACAAGGCTAACAGACAGCTGAATGCCGCACTCCTCGATCAGCGACTGCACTATCCCAATTCACCTTCGAATAAGCATCTTGTAACGGTGTACCGGGGGGCGTTTAAAGGGCGTTGATTAAGACTTCAGCTTCCTTAAGGCGAATATATTCTTAGCCTTTATGTACAAGGAGCGTCGGAGCGAGAGCGACTGCCGTTGTGTGTCAGTCGGACTCTCGTGAAGGAGTGACGAATCACAGGTTGGAAAATAATTGTTACAATTGGTCACGTATGTCAAGGTGACTTTCAAGCTTGATGAAATGCTTTGTATACAAACTGAGACGGTAAACACTGACGGATGACAGTCCTATAAGGTGGCGTCACCTATCTGTCGTGGGTTTTTTCCATTGACAATTGCATGCGTAATTCGTGGTGATACTAAATAATAATAATAATAATAATAATAATAATAATAATAATAATAATAATACATTGATATCCTACTATAACACTCTCGCTTGCCGCATTGGTCTTAAGTTTGCTTCTTCCCGAGATGCCATCAGAGATCTAGCGTTGTACTGTTGATGAGCACTTCCACCTTCTTGACCCTCCAGGCCAGCGCGAGGTTCAGCCTTATCATGACAGCGTCTAACTCCGCCATGTCAATGTGGCTCGATTCGTCCTTGTGCAACCAGCTGGCGTCTTCAACGATACTCCCAAGTGATATAGAGCTGGCATCCAAACCACCCTCGACCACCCTCCACCCAAACCCTGGCCTCGTCGCTGCTGGCGCTCCATCGTCCTCGCACGGGATCACTTTTCCTGACTTCATGGACAATATCTTCGAGGAGCGTCCTTATTTCTCCGCCGGCGATCGTATCATCCCATCTTTCTGTGACGTCATTGGCCCTTCGTTTGATGAAGGCCGTTGCCACCCGCAGCCAGCCGCACACAGGGTAGTGGCTAACCAGCTTGCCACAGTAGAATAAAACGGATCTCCGCGTAAGCTCGTTAGTTACGTCAGCCACCTCGTTGTCTCTCTTCTAGAAGAGTTCTCCATGTTCCCCCCAGACCCTAAGGCCTAGCACTCATGCACCATCAATAAGCCGTTCAGGTGGTTTGCTTGTCAGCCCAAAACGCTGCAGGTGTGCTTTTACATAGTTGGCCCTGACAACATCTTCATTGATAAAGATGTCATCAATATACGCCGACGTTCCACGCCTTACAATTGGGTCTTGAGAAAGAACGTAATGCGGACTGCCTTCATCACTAACGGAGCCACGTTAAGGCCGAAACCCAGTCGCGTCAGACAGTATTTCTGGCCCTTAAGGCATACGGTCTAGTAAGGCCATAGTGACGGGTGAATCCTGATCTGCAGGTAACCCTTGGCGAGGTCAATCATGGATGCATTTACGCCTTGTCTCCGCCACTCTCGCAGTCTGTCCGCACACACGTCACTGTCTGCTGTGAAGGCTTCGATGTGTGATTTCAGCTCCCGGAAGTCCATCACGGGACGCACTTTCCTCTTGTTCTCTTGTACGACTGCCATGAGTGATATTAGGCCCTTAGCTGTTCCATACTTGCTCTCATCGTATGGCAGTAACCATCCATCAGCTAACCATTTCTCGAGTTCTTCCTCATAAGGTTTTCCTACGTCGCGTCGCACATCGTAGGCCTCCACTCGATTATGTAGGACAATCGGCTCCTTGTTCTCAGCCCACTTCCAAGCTGCAGTCCAGTAATTAGCCTCAGGGTCGTAGGCAGCACAAAAGTCGCGCCACAAGACCCGCTCCCTCGCACTGCCACTCCCCCCCCACCCACAGTAACCATGCTGATGGCGTCCTTTGTCCACACATTGCAGCAGGAGACGTTCGCAATGCTCCTGGAACACCCCGTATCCACCAACACACGACGCTGCACGCCCCCCACACTCACCAAAACACTGGGCAGCGCCACGTTCACTGACTGCCGCGAGAGGAGGCTGGCGCTGATGCCCCCTTTCCACTCTCGTTTCCCGAGCATGCAGACGCAAAGTGGCCAAGACCACCACAACGATAACACCTCACTCTGCGCCGAGGGCGTCTTGAACCACTGGATCCTGCCCCACCACTCATATCACTTTGGTGGCGAGCTAGACAATCTCTGACGAAATGATTCGGTCCACCGCACTCAAAACACCGTTGGTGTGTAACAGCTGCACACTGCTCGATGCCATGTCTCACCGTGGTGCCCAAGCTGGTCTCCGATGATGCACGGGCGGTGTCGTCCTTTATGACCGCCCTTGCCCGCGTCAGTATCTGGTCCAGGTCGTGAGCCTCCATGCGAGACCCAGCCCTCAGCAGCTGGCGGACTTCCTCGGGCAGCCAATATACGAAGGCAAAGGCGAGGGCCTTGTCCTCCATCCCGCCGAACAGATTCGCCAGGCGTCGCAGCTCGGCTAAGTACACATCTGGTGATTCTCCTGCGCGCAGCCTCCTGCTGACGAACTGGTCGTACGCCACATACAGATCAGCGGCAAACGAGGTCAGCAATGCCTTCTTCACCTTCTCGGCAGACTTCCTTTCAGATTAGGCTAGCTGCAGGTATACGGCGAAGGCGCCGCCGGTGAGGCGCAGCGGAATCACACTCGCCACCTCTACACTAACGCCTTGAAATTTGCACACCAGCTCCAGTTCTTCCAGCCACTCTGCCACATACTGTGCACCGCTGCCGTCGTACTCCGGAATCAACTTCAGGTCGAATTTGCCCTCCATACTGCACACACACACACACACACACACACACACACACACACACACACACACACACTTACACATAAAATAAAGAAAATTAAATGACCCGAAATTTGAATGCAGTCTTTACTACTGTATTGTAATCTCGTACCATTCCTACTGACGAGAAGGCAGTTCCTATCTGGAAAGGAAAAGGGACCAACAGGACTGCAAAATCTACTACTGTATTCCACGTTTCAGTGTGCCAAGCAACGATGCTTGCCCATCTATTGATCAGACGGATTTCGAACCACCTGCTCAACATAAGTATATGAGACATAAGGTATCGGCAAGAGGCTCGTAGACATATATAAGGCATACAATTTACGACTTGTACGTAGCTCCCATAAACCTCCTCCCACCTAGCTTCACAATCCATAAATCTAACCTTTTCCTAAATGTATTAGAGTATTGATACTTAGAACAGGACCACCAAGTTACTTCCACTTTTCCACCACTTTATGAGTGAGTCATTCACTATTCTTATGATTCCATAATTCTATCCTATGTATTTGTTGAATCTAAATTTGTTGACCGCTGTTGGGCAAAACATTTCTTTCTCATGTCTTTGTTGAATCGAAACTTATCCAATTTAAACCCATTATTACGTGCCCTATCCAGCTCTCTTCCTTCAAAATCTTGTTAACATCACATTGATAGAAATTAAGGGTTGTACAGGAGGTGAAGGTAATCCGGTAGCGAAGCGGAGCATTCGAAATTAGCAGTTGCTATTCGAATGCTCCTCAAATCAAGAAAGTTCTAGAATGTTCCGTAGGGACGAGGCCACGTCTAGTTCGCCACGCGGTTAGTCAGCTGTAGGGATGTGGGAACCGAGTACTTCATGCAAACCGAGTAATTCGGTTTTGATTACTCTTCAAACCCGAGTAAACCGAATACTGAATAATTACTATGCTCATGCGACCAAAGTCTATATATACCAAGTCAAGGCATACGCAGCTTTGTTGGAGGATACACGGTACGTAGAGGCGTGGCTTATGCGTGACGTTGCTTGGAGCCAAACTAGAGAATGTAGACACAGGGATTTAGAGAAAACGAAGAAAGGCGGCTAATCTAAATCAATCACTTCAACACTTCCAAAGTGCACACACTTAAGTCACCCGTGAACTGGCGGGTATTTGGCTTCAAGTGACGTCATCCCGCTGCTCCGCCCCAAACCGCCCCCTGCGCGTGCTGGTCGCAGTTTTGAAGGCAGAGTGACTTGACTTGGTATATGTAGACTTTGCATGCGACAGCTAGGCGGGCACCAAATCGTACAGGGATGGTCAGGAGGCTAAGGGGTGAGGTCAAAGGGTTGAAAGAGATGAAAATTGTTCATATTCGTCTGAAGACAAATGACTTTAATAATATAATGTCTAACATTCCATGTGAAATTCAAGCAAAACTATTTTTCTTCTTATTTTCAAAGAGCTACGTACAGTACTTCGATCATTCATGCTCGAAATAAAACAGAAAGCTCAAGGACTGCAGATTACACAACGTAACAATTTTTTTTACAAAAGTTTTGTTTATTGTAATTTTTTACTGTTTATTAATAAATTTTATCTGCTGATTCCAAAAATGTAATTATTTTTTTTATATATCATCAACCAATATAGAAATACATCGTCTTTCAATGTTTTCATATATTCGGAATTGTTATATGTTCCGCTTCTAAATGCATTTCTAATTTTCTCTCACATCAATTACTAAGTTCTGTAATTTTCAGGATGAATACTAGAGGATGTAAAAATTCTCCAGATACAGTTTGCTATGTGTGTGGTTATTATATTGGAAAAAAGCAGGTATTACATAAGATCGTGAAAGGTGCCAAATTCTAGATAGCGTACATACTCTATTTCGGAATGCCTATGGGTGACCAGGACAAACCATAGGCCCCTCATGTGATATGTGGAAGCTGTCGATCTACTATAGAAGGATGGTTAAGAGGTACAGGAAGGGAAATGCCTTTTGCCATTCCCAGAGTATGGAGAGAGCCGAAGAACCATCACGATGACTGTTACTTTTGTATGATTGATGTGACAAAGTACAGAAAAGTGAAAGGAAGACAAGCTCTTCAGTATCCAGACATACCTTCATCTGTAGCACCTGTCCCACATGATGGCAGCTTATCAGTACCACAACCACCAGAAAATGTAAGTATATTTCTCATCATACTCTCCAAAAGTCTTACTTTTAATGAACTTGAATGTTAAGTATTTACTATGCATTCATTTTCCTAAAGATGTATGGAATACCAATGTTATTCAAGTCTTTGCTGAAGTTGCTATATGTAGTTATTTCTTTCTTTTCAGATGGAGGATGCAATGGATATTTCATCTGCAGATTCAGCAAGTAGCAGCAGCCAAGAAATGGAGGAAGCTTTCGTACCAAGAGCGACTTCGAAGCCTCACTTTCCAAATCAGAATGAGCTAGATGATTTAGTCAGGGATTTAGGTCTTACTGAGTCAGGAGGTGAACTTCTACCATCAAGGCTGAAGCAATGGAATCTACTAGGGGAAGAATGCAGGACATCTGTGTAGCGGAAACGAAATGAAGAATCTTAAATTTTCTATGACATTAGTAATGATCTGTGTTATTGTAAAGATGTGATTGGTTTGTTTACTGCTCTTCGACTCAAGCATGATCCTGCAGAATGGCGACTGTTCATAGACAGCTCAACAAGAAGTCTCAAAGCAGTGTTGCTCCACAATGGAAATAAATATCCATCTTTGCCTCTTGCACACTCCGTACAGAAGAAATAAAACTCAGAAGAAAAAAAACTATGATAATGTCAAAGAACTTCTTGACAAACTAAATTATGCTGAATTCAAGTGGGATGTTTGTGGTGATTTCAAGATGCTTGCCTTCTTGCTTGGCTTGCAAGGGGGATACACAAAATATTCGTGCTTCCTTTGCTTATGAGACAGCAGAGCTGATGATGATCATTACAAGAAAGTTCATTGGCCCCCACGAGTTGAACTGCAGCCAGGAATGTTAAATGTTCTCAGACACCCTCTAGTATATTCCAACAAAGTTTTATTACCCCCACTTCATATTAAACTAGGATTGGTAAAAAGTTTGTGAAGGCCTTTCAAGGAAATTCGTCTCATGTTTCCAAAGCTATCTGATGCTTAGATCAAGGGTGGCATATTTGTTGGACCCCAAGTAAACGCAATGTTGAAGTCGGAGAAACTGGAATGAGCGATGACAAACGTTGAAAAAGAAGCTTGGTGTGCATTTCGTGATGTAGTTCATGGATTCCTAGGAAATCACAAGGATACTAATTACAAACAACTGGTAGGAAAGCTTATTGAGAAATTCAAGAAATTGGTTTCTCGTATGTCCTTAAAGGTTAATTTTTTGCATTCTCACCTAGATTTCTTCCCCAAGTGAGGAGCATGGTGATAGCTTTCATCAGGACATGGCAACAATGGAAAGAAGATATCAAGGACGATGGGATACTGCTATGATGGGAGATTACATATGGTCTCTAGTCAGAAAAGATGAAAGTATGCACTCTAGAAAATCTCGATCGTCAAAGCACTTCTAATCTTAGGATGAGAGTTATCAAAGCATTTACAGTGCAGAATTTTATTGTTTCTTTTTGCTCTAACTAATATTGTACTGTCTAAATACCTTTCAATATATGAAAAATCACTAAATGTTGTGTAATTACCCTTACAATATTAGAATAGGTTGAACCAACATACTGCCGTAGAGAAAAGTTGTGTATATTATAACGAGAAAATATGATATCAAGAATAAATAAAAAAAAAAAACTATCGATGTTACGTTAAAACGAATGTGATTTTTTAATTCAATGGCACAAAAATACATATAAGAACATCAAAAAATACAAATAAACAAAACATGTATTACATTGTGTTATAAGACATCTGTCGATATATGTGGCAGCTAATCAATACAAAACCATATTTGCTTAGGGAGCGTCATTCAATAAAAAAAATAGTGCGAAGGGTTAGTGCTGTCTATACTATGATTATTACTCCTCCCGACATTAAGGTACTGTTCCAAGGCGAAGTATCTTTAAATTTATTATCGGTATTTTGAAATTCTATTTATTTTGACATCCTAAATTTGATTAATTTACCATCAAAAAGGTCCTATGTGCACCAAACCTGTTATTTTAATAGTTTAAAAAAGCCAGTCTATCGGAACGTGCGTAACTGGACATTTTATTGCCCATGAATTAATATTTTTTCAGGTAATTTGAATTTTTGTTGTTGTTATTTTTTTCATTTTGTAGTAGTCTGCCCTTTCAAAACACTGTTTTCTCTTCGTCCAACTGATAAGAGAATGGATAGATTGAGGTAGATTGAAGACCCTAACTATGGTGCTAATTAATGTTATTAAATATAATAACAATATTTTAGTGATAAATGACTAGCACATACAGCAACAGTGTAACAAGTTTGATGCGCCTAGGACTTACACTTCCTGAGTTATGCCATAAAACAAGTTTTATTTTTTTCAACTATATTTTCTGACATTTTTTGCAAGAGTAAAAATAGTCGAGAATTTTTATTTCTAACGGAATTTATAAATAAAATTACAAAAGGGTTATCTTTTTCAACCATTTCTCTACGTTTTTGTCATGAGGAAATCTCGTTTTTAAATCCATATATTTTTTTATTTAAAAAAATGAGGGCGGGATAAATATTTTCACCACAATCTAAATAACACAATTATGGCAATTTACATTTTTCTCTTGAGAAATATTTAAAGAAAGGAGTTTCTTTTACTTAAAAAGACATGAAACTGGGTGCCTGATAATTTATATGTAAAGTATCGGCGTAAAACGCCACCAAACTCCATCAGCTACTTCTCGACCAAATCACACAAATTGTCTAGTACTCTAGTTGGTCCAGCTGAACATCAGCGTGGTGACTTTATTCATCACTGTATCATCCTACGTCAAAATCATTTTATAAATGACAAACAGCAGCAGACCCAGTACCGCTGGAAAGAGGTCCTGCATCGGGTTTGGCGTCGTAGGATGGATTAAGCACCACGCCTCCGCTGTATATGCCCTTATTGATTGATTGATTATTTTGCAAGCCTGTCTATATGTCATGCCTTTTTTTTCAACCTCCTTTTTTCCTTCCTTCACTGCCGCCTGTCCTTGCAGGTGGTGTGTTTCCAGTTTTCACCCCATTTTATGCAGGACGATATCGGCCGCCCGTACGGGCGTGACTACGAAGTAACCATGGCTCTCTCCGCAGCCTTCAACTTTACGCCAATCTTCATACAGCCTTTAGACGGTAAGTTAATTGCTTGCAACAAGGATATATTTTCACTGTCGATTGTCTGTTGGCTGACTTATTATGCAAAACGCACTAATCCAATTACCGTGAACCTTTAGTGAAATGTTCAATATAGGCCACTAAAGAGTCCTATGAAGTTTGAGAACCGTCTGATAAAAAATAAAAAAAACTTTTATAGTAAATGTATGTTTCAAACTTAGTGAATCAATCACAAAGGCCAGTCATACTGTAAATTCAGGTGAGCTTTTGAGAGCAGAGCCTGAGTGCTTCCAGTGGGTTCCCGAAGTGAATGAGAGATTGACCGGTCCAGATGCCGAGTAATTTCAGTGGGATCCCGACGGGGTTTCGGGGGTTGTCATGCCCAGACCATGAGCGTTTCAGGTGGGTACCCGAAAGGGTTGGGAGGTTGTCCAACCCAGACCCGAAGTTTTTTTTTAAGTATTGCCTATACCTCCGGTAGACTTTCTTAAGTGGCCTCTTGGAGCAACCCAGACCGTTAGCAGCGCGGGGGAATTTTATTTATTATGGCTTGGGTGATGTATGATTCGTTCATCCATGCTGCACGCCGGTACTCCTTTTGACATAAATCGCTGAAGTTAGGGTTGACTGATGATCTGGGTAGCATGCGAGTAATTTTCCGCCCCTCGGCGATGGTTGGAAATTGTCATCACGTCCGCACGCTGACTAATCGGCCATGGCCTACCTTGAGGTTTGTCCGCAAAAGACCATGACTGTCTCCAGTGAGTACCTGGAGGGGCTGGGTGGTTGTTCAGCCCAGACCATGAGTGATTCCAGTGGGTACTCGAAGCCAGCCTAGTCATACTTTCTCAGCAGCACCACCATGTGGTGGAGTTTCATCCTTTTCTTCAACGCCACTGTCTGCAATACCAGACCTACTTATTGACAGGCAAGGAAATTGCGATGTAATGTTTGGCTGGTCATTAGCTAACCCCAACTACATTTACACGATGGCATTAACAATGTTTTGTCCAAGTGTTGCATAATCGGGTGATCCATCCAAGACGCCATCTTTATTCTCCGAGCAGGCGCCTGTCATACATAATTTATTTGTGTCCCTGTCCTTATCGAAAGCCACAACACACAGTTCTGACATGCATCACCTATGATAGTGACTTCCTGGTGAGACCCATCGTTGTTATGTAATAAATGGTGTATAAATGTTTAGGTGATTTCGACGTCCTCACCATATGCGTAAACAGACTGAATTGTATCATCCAGTAAGCCTCCAATTGATTCGACCTTGCTTTAGGCCCAGAAGACCTTCAGTCCCAGAGGCTTCACTTCCGTATGCACCAATTCGAGGGCCAACACCAGAATTTCATCTAAGTAATATATGCACAGAATATAAACTGGTAAAGTAGTGGCTCTCAATAATCGCAGAGTAGCCTAAGCTTACACGCAGGGTGTCCTGAAGAGCACCAAACAACGCGGACTTTATGTTTCTCTCGAAAAGAGGATCAGCGATGGAAGTAGCATGAGCCAAGCAAGATGGCGCCACTATAAACACTTGCCTGCGCCCCAGCGGGCTGGGGCCGACCACGAGGCCCCATCGAGAAAGCTTAACGGCGCCACAGGTCAAACGTAAAAAGAATAAAACGTATTTAAAATACAACGCCACACAACAACAACCTCCTCAAAACAAATCCTGGAAGCGAATACCACATTTATTGACAAAGAAAAAGACCCCGCAGGCTCACACCCTTTGAGGCTGTTTTCATAATTACACTACAACCCACCATAAGCTCACATTTTGACGACTTTCAAGTGCTACCTTTTGCCAGACGCCACACAATCCTCTAAACCAACTCGCATTGTTTTGCTAAACCGACTGTTACCCTTTCATTTGGGTGACAACACATTGATTCCATGCAATGGTAACCATCATTTGGGCGAAATCAGAACGGCGTAAGTGCGACTGGTCTGTCATGGCTCGCTGATAATCAAGAAGATTTTCATTATATAGTTACAACATGCGGGATCGAACACACTGGCGACAGGAAGAATCAAGGCTCTAAGTCCTGAAACTTCCTTACTATCGTACTCGTAAAAAGTGTCTGATAGATCCTCCAACTTTCTCCTCATGAACCAGGTCTGATGTGGGGTTAGTGGCCGAAGGACGGGTCTAACTAAAACTTTATTCCTCTATACCAGGCCAAATGTGGGGTCGGATGCTGGAAAATGGATCATGGACGGGTCTTTTAGGGACTATGGATCGGGGCGAGGCGCACTTTGGTCTGGCGAACCTCTTCATGTCAGACCCAGATAACAGGACGCAGGTTTAAGACTTCTCAAGCTTCTATGATACTGATGTGAGTCTTTTATCTCCATGAAAACCATACATGAATGCCTCCCATTCTTCATTTCTACACGTCTTGCCTTTTTCTTTGTCTTTGTCTACTTTCTGTATAAGCTGGAGGGTGGGGCATTGTATCAAGGGGACCATACAACCCAAGTTATAAAGGAATCGTATTTTTCAAAACCTACTAACGTTTTTTTAATGATATATTCTCTGCATGACAATCAAATCACAAGACATAGTTTCTCTAGATTTTAAAAAGGCGTTTGATAAAGTTCAATACCATAAAGAGAGGCGGTGGCTGAGTCGACAGAGTGACGACGCCGCGTTCAGGAGGACGCGAGTTCAATCCCTGCCCGGTGCCACCAGGCTGGGATTTTTCAGCCGCCGCCGAGTAGCTTAAAACAACCCGCATGCTGTCGAGAAGACCACCTATCAACCCGGACTTTAGATTCTAGGATTAAAGATGAGCTCCGGGAGGGCAGCATGAGCCAATGCAAGATGGCGCCACTATAAACACTCGCCTGCGCCAGAACGGGCTGGGCCGACCATCAGGCCCCACCGGGAAGCATTGGGCCGACTATCAGGCACCACCGGGAAAGAGGCTACCGGCACAATAGGCCGCGACGTAAAAAAAAAAAAAAAAAAAGTAACTAGGTCCTGAAGGTAAAATACACCAATAGATCGTTAATTCGTTAATTAAGCAACATACGACAATTTTTTGTGGAACTGCTCTAGAAAGGGCACTCATCACTAGTGTTGACCCTCAGGGAGCTGTTCTTCGCTCAGTACTGTTCATAATTTACATCAATGACATCAATGTTGTATTCGATACTCATTATTAAAGTTGCCGACGACACTAAAATTTGTCATGTACGGAGTATTATAAGCACCTGAGTATATCGCGAGCGTATCAGTTTTTTTCTGTTCTCACAGTTTTGAGTCTCTGACTACAAATCTGAGAGCCCGGGTTGGAATCCCGGCATGGGCAGTTAGTCCACCTAGTTGTTCATCCTTCCTTTTGGACTGGTCGATAAATGGGTACCTGAGGAAACCTGGTGAAGGTGAACTGTGAATAATTAATTATTGGGGAAAACAGCTCTTGGCGCCGCAACTGCTGGGTCATATGACGCCGAATATAAACCAAATTAAACTACACTCTAAAACTATTAAGACGGTAGTTATTTGAAAAAATATATAAAAGACAGCTCAATAAAACGTCAATAAAATTGCAGGAGATTGAGGACGCCAGCCTCTTGTAGGAAGCCATAAGCGTCATGCACTGGGGAGAGAGCCTTCTTCCTAAGCACCAGAGAGAGAGAGAGAGACATAAATTCCCAAATCCACCCCGACACCAGGCGAGTTACCGCTCGCAGGTCCCATAAAGTGGGGATCTCGACCAGCAGGTGTCGCCCTCTCAGGTGGACAAAGCAGTCACCACAGTAGGACTGACCTCCCCGGGACATGAGGAAGCCATGTGTATGTCAAGTGTGGCCCACTCTAAAGCGGACCAGGACGGTCTCCCTCTTTTTTTTTTTTTTTTTGTTAATCAAAAGATACGGTCAAGGGCAACAAAAAGGGTAAAAAAAAGCCCGCTACTCGCCGCTCCCAGAAAAGTAAAAAGTGAAAAGTAGCCCAAAGAGAGGTCAATTTGATACAATTGATACACTCTTCTTGATAAAGGTCAAGCCATAGGCAGAAGGAAATACATACGAAGGAAGACTGTTCCAGAGTTAACCAGTGAACTCTTGCAAAAAGCCGTGTCCACACTATCGAACATGCTCGACGGGCAAACAGTGATACCAGATCCCGTTCCAATACATAAGCAAGGAGGGTGAGTGGCAGGCACGAAGGTGACGTCAGAAGCGAGGAGACTGCGGGCAAACGAGCGGGCAACTGTCTGTGAGTGAGTTTGAAGGAAACACCAGAAACTGTTTCGACTGGTATGATGCGAAACACTAAAAGTTTCCTCGGAATTAAGTAGGAATCTATCTCACATTCAAAGTGTTATGTGCATATCATCATGTCTGGCGGTCCTTCTACAAATGTACCTGAAGGAGGAAACTTTCAGTGGTCCAAGCAAGATACAGCATGGATAATTGATATGTACCGTCAAAAACCTTGCTTGTGGAACATAAAAAGCGCTGATTATAAGGACAGAAATAAACGAGTAGTAGCCCTTACAGCAATAACAAGGGAAATACAAAGGAAGTATGCATCCGTTACCATTGCGGATATAAAAAAGAAACTAGATACTGTGCGGAATCAGTACAGTTGTGAAACTGAACCATGAACCTGTATTTGACACCACTCATCAGTTTACAACTTTGCCCGCCAGTCTTTGCCCGGTGAAGGAGTAGATATTGTGGGCTAAACTACATCTGGTAGCACTGTTTGTTGCCAGATCCCTGCCTGTGGTTTTCCCGCTTCTGACGTCATCATCCCTCATTCTCACTACCTATTGTGATCTGGTATCACTGTTTGCCCATCGAGCATGTTCGATAGTGTGGACACGGCCTTAGGGGTCTAGATATTGTAGGGATGAGCATGAGTAGAAAGTCGTGTGCAGCGGGGCCGCCGGAAGGGGGGGGGGGGGTATGCATTTAGCAAGATCAGAAGAGCAGTCAGCATGAAAATATCGATAGAAGATAGAAAGAGAAGCAACATGGCGGCGGAATTTAAGAGGTAGAAGGCTGTCAGAAAGAGGAGGAAAGCTGATGATACGAAGAGCCTTAGACTCCACACTGTCCAACAGAGCTGTGTGAGTGGATCCCCCCCCCCTACACGTGAGATGCATACTCCATGCGAGGACGGACAAGGCCCCTATATATGGAAAGCATTTGTGCGGGGAAGAACTGGCGGAGACGATATAGAACGCCCAACCTCGGGGAAGCTGCTTTAGTAGGAAATATGTGAAGTTTCCAGTTGAAATTCTGAGCTAAGGATAGACCAGGGATATTTACTGTTGAAGAAGGTGTCAGCTGAGTGTTCTCGAATATTAGGGGATATGTGTATAGAAGATTGTGTCGAGTTGATAGATAGAGAAAATGGGGTTTTGGCATCGAAGGAAACAAGGTTCCTTTTACACCAATCGGAAATGATAGCAAGGTCTGAGGTTAAGCATTCTGCAGCCTCCAGTCTTGAGTTTTGTAATTCCTGTTGAGATGGTCTTCAGTTGAAAGAAGTTGAAAAATGCAGCGTGGAGTCATCAGCGCATGAGTGGATGGGACAGTTTGTTATGGAAAGTATATCATAGATTATTAACAGGAAGAGAGTGGATGATAGGACAGAGCCCTGTGGAACACCACTCTTAATAGGTTTATGGGAAGAACAGTGACCGTCTACCACAGCAGAGATAGAACGGCCAGAAAGGAAACTGGAGATAAAGGAACAGAGAGAAGGATAGCATCCGAAAGAGGGTAATTTAGAAACCAAAGACTTGTGCCAGACTATCGACAGCTTTCGATATATCTAGCGCAACAGAGAAAGTTTCACCGAAATGGCTAAGAGAGGATGAACAAGAGTCCTTGCGGAACCCATACTGGCGATCAGATAGAAGGTCAGAAGTGGAAAGGTGCTTTAGAATCTTGCGGTTAAAGATTGATTCAAAAGCTTTGGATAGGCAGGAAAGTAAAGTTAAAGGGTGGAAGTTTTAAGGATTGGATCGGTCACCCGTCTTAGGCACAGGCTGTATGAAGGTATGCTTCCAGCAGGAAGGAAAGGTAGATCTTGACAGGCAGAGGCGAAAGAGTTCGATCAGGCAGGGTGTCAGCACGGAGGCACAGTTATTTTTAAGTATGTCAAGGTTCCAGTGTTGGGTGCTGTAATCGGAAGGGATAACAAACAAGATAAATGGTTAGACACCAGTTTACTTTCAATAAAGTAGAAAACCCCAAAACAGGCCTCACAATCTGAAGTCTCCAACACGAAGGCTTCAGCACGCCGGACTCAGCAATGACCCGTTGCACGGCTTCCTCTTCTGAGCGTCTCGTCCTTTAAGTGGCAATGTCGAGGCAGCCTTGAAGTGGTGTAGACGTAGTAGACGAGGGAGGCGCAGGAGGAGAAGGGGCAGGTTCACAACAGTAACGAGAGTCCAGGGCGTGGAGAGGAGAGAGGTAAGGCACCCAGAACAAGCCCACGGTATCTGAGTTAACCCGAGTGAGAGCAGGGCTGGAGCCTTAGTAGAATCAAGTGATCAGAGCGAGGCTCGGCCGCTGTCTGACGAGGAAGGCGCTGGCGGTCACCAAGTCGCCTCCCATAGCGGGTTGAGAAGCCTCGGTGGTTCAGTCGACCGAGGCGTCGAACGGCGTCAGGCGAACGAGCAGCAGGAGTGAAACAGGTGGCTCGCTGCGCCTCGGTAGTTGAACAGCTTCGAACGGCAAGATACGGGCGGGCGGCAGGAGTGCCCCGGTCGTTCGCCCGCCAAGTTGGTAGTTGCCCTCACAAAGTACAGTAGGCGGCACTCCATCAGGTCCATCAGCCTTCTGAGAGTTGAGGCTAAGGAGAGGAGGGAAAGATGAAGAAGTGAAATTGGAGGATATATTTTTGGCTAGGTTCCAGAAGTCAAGGGAAGAATTAGAAAATGCAAGGTTTTGCCATTTTATATTTATGAAAGATGTTTTGGTAAGTCGAAGAATAGATTTGGCACGATTCTATTATATTCTATCTGTATGAAATATAAAGATCTTGGTTAGTAGGAGTGCGAAGGCTCTGGTACCTTTTGTGAGCTGCTTCTCTATCTTTGACAACACGAGAACAAGCGTGATTAAACCAAGGCTTTTTATCATAAGGAGTAGAGAAAGTACGTGGAATGTATGCCTCCATTCCAGAGACAATCACCTCTGTAATGCGCTGGGTACACACAGAGGGGTCTCTATCCTGGAAGCAGTAATCAATCCACGGGAAATCGGAATAGTACATCCTCAGGTCGCCCCACCGAGTTGAAGGAAAATGCCAGAAGCATCGCCTTTTCGGTGGGTCCAGATGATGTAAATGAGCAAAAGGACATGATACATAAATAAGGTTGTGATCGGAGGAGCCCAACGGAAAAAACAGTTTGACAGAGTAAGCAGAATGTTCGAGGTAATGAAGAGGTCTAGTATGTTGGGTCTGTCTCCAAGACGGTCGGGGATAAGTGTAGGGTGCTGAACCAACTGCTCTAGGTCGTTCAAGAGACCAAAGTTATAGGCTTGTTCACCAGGCTGGTCAGTGAAAGAGGATGAAAGTCAAAGCTGGTGATGAACATTGACATCTCCCAAGATGGAGATTTCAGCGAACGGAGAGTGGGTCAAGATGTGCTCCACTTTAGAGTTCAAGTAGTCAAATAATTTTACATAATTAGTAGAGTTAGGTGATAGATAAACAGCACAGACGTATTTACTAATAGACTTATCTTATGTGAATACGACCAGGGACACAGATCCCTGGTCATGACTTCCTAATCTGTTTCGTGGCAACCACAGCCTCCCACCTGCGCTGCCACACCCTCTTAAGTGCAGACCGCACGGTGGGATGTAAATCCCTATATAGAAGAGCGCACTGTGAGGGAGGGCGATAAGCAGCGGCCCGCGCCACCTCATCGGCCTCCTCATTACCACGCACAGAGACGTGGGCGGGTACCCAACATATAATTATCTGATGGCCAAGACTTTTGGCCAGAACCAGCCAGCTAAAAGCATTTAAATGAATAGGGTGGGTGCTACTAAAACCTTCTAATGCGGACAGGGCTGCATGTGAGTCAGAGTAGACAGTAAAAGCACCGGCAGGCAAAGTGATGATGGTGCGAATTGATAAAAGAATGGCAGATAGTTCTGCGGTAAAAATTGAGGCTTTAGCAGGTAAGGTTCCGGAACGGGAAAAGTCCGGAAAGGCAGCTCCAAATCCAACACCAACTTTCGGATTTGGAGCCGTCCGTTTATACTGGTAGAGAAGTGGTGTGACGATCAGTGTGGGACAGGAAAAGCTGTTAAGCAGTTCCCGCCGAGATACTTGCTTTGTTAAAGTTGAAGTACCTACAGAAATGTGTATTTGGGAACTCCCACGCTGTGATGGAAGGGTATATGGAAGTATGTATAGGGAAGTATGGTAGTGAGAGTTCCCCAATGACATTCCGGACATGAAAACCAAATGGGCGAGGTAGGAGAGGTTTCTTTCTGTATAATATATCTACATTGGTGTCAAAGGAAAAGGTGTAGGCAGGGTTGTTAGGTTGGCGTTGTAGTCTGTACCAGTAAATTAGAAGTACGTCTCTATGCAAGTCTTAGGGTGTCACTCCAGCGTCAACCTATAAGACTTGATTTGTGGGATGATCTAAAGGCACCTGTTGACAGCCGGACTGCAGCGTGATGGACTGCATCAAGTGTGCGTGCGAAGGCGGGCGGTTGTTGCCGATGTGTATACTTTGCGGCCGTAGGAGAGTCTTGACCCGATGAGTGCCTGCTAAAGGCGTAGAAGTATTGTGCGGTCAGCGCCCTATGAAGTGCATGCCAGAACACGAAAGAGATTGAGTGATCTCATGCTCTTTTTTTCTAAGGCTTTTAGGTGTAGAAGCCATGTGAGGCGCCTGTCAAAGGCGAGTCCCAAGAACTTGTGTTCTTCCATAACAGATTGACGTGAACCGCACATGATGAGATCAGGGTCTGGATGGTGGCCTCTTAGGCGGCAAAAGTGCATGGCAACAGACTTGGAAAGTGAAAATCGGAATGCATGTTCCTCCTCCCATCTGGATGTCCTGTCGATGGCATTTTACAGTCTACGCTCTGCGGTGGACATCCTAGACGACGAGTATGAGATTGCCAGGTCGTCAACAAAGAGGGAGGATGACACCCTCTCAGGGAGTGATGTTGTAATATCATTTATGGGCATGACAAAGAGGGTGACATTCGGGACGCTTCCTGGGGGAGCTCATTTCTGCTGTTCATATACGATGGTGAGTAGGACGTACCAACTCTGACTCGGAAAGTCCGTTCTCCAAGAAATCCCTCAATAAACTTTGACATCATTCCACAGAGACCAGAATCAAGAAGCTGTTTTAGTATCCCATATCTCCATGTCGTATCGTAAGCTTTTTCAAGGTCAAAGAAGATGCACACCATAAGCTATCTGTCTGCAAAGGAGCGGCAGATAGCTGACTCGAGACGCACGAGGGCGTCTACTGTTGATCTCATCTTCCGAAACCCTGGCTGTTAAGGAAACAGGTGACTAATGCTCTCTAGATGGTGTAC
>NC_066514.1:11725664-11765664 GCF_024679095.1 Eriocheir sinensis | reverse complement strand
AGAGCATTTGACTTAGGCCTATCAAAGAAAATGAGGATAACAATATCCCTTTTTGAAACTGATATAAGCCTTTCCTTCGTGAATTGTCAACTTTCATTGTTCTTGTAATATACATCATATTCTGTAGTGTTTTCCTTTGTTCATCCAAGTTAATTCCAAAAGCATTACGTGACAGTTTGTCCCCAAATTTCTGAGAAGAATTCATAACATCAAACCATTTGTCAACAAGGGCCAGGAAATCTGCTGTTTCTTTAAAATTACAACTCTTTAGAAAACCTCTTTCCCCAAGAAACAGTAGTGCCTTTGAACAACTTTCAGACAAAAGCTGAGTAGCATATTTTACGCGTTGTCTCTGTTGACCCTGAACATTTAAGTGTATTTCATTTATTCTATGGGCCAAGGAAAGCTCTGTCTTCTGCATTGACATCATCTCCCTAATGGCACAGTCAGAAACACGTTCTCCAGTGTGAAGAATGAAGCTTGAATCAATAAAATGATTTCTTATTAGTTTCATTATGTGAGGAACATCTGCTAAAATGAAAACTTCCCTATCAGAGTATGGGTTTTTAAATGAACACTTTCCTTGCATCGGATCAATATTAAAATCTTTCCAAATGCGCAAATTCGTCGGCCCCATATCATGCACAATGGCAACTACTGGATAGCCAGCTTCTTCTATTTGCCTGATTAAATTAAACAATACATCTTTGGAATATGAGACATCAAAGTCATAATAAATAGGCTGTTTCCATCTCCCTACCAGCCCCCTAACCATAAACACCAAAACCCTTTTATGAGGTTTATACAGTGTATCTGAACCTTTGTCATAGTTCCATTCACTGACTATTGCCATTTCATCAAAGGACATCACAGCCACTTTCTCCATCTCAGTCATTGTATCTGATTTGGCCTTCATAAGAGCTAGCACTGACTTCAGAATTCCTGGTTCACATGGGAAGTTTTTGGCTCTGGCATTTAGGGTGGATCTACTGGGCAATGGGATTCCCTTCACTGTTCTTAAATATTCATAGAATTTTGCACTTATGCTCCTCATCGTAAAAGCTGCTGCAATGTCCTCATCTGACCACTTTTTTACCACCTTATTATCAAGAATAGCTCTTATCTGTGTCTGACTGAAAATACATTTCAATACTTTCTCAACTTCTGATGTAACTGAACTGGCCATATTTTTCTTTAAAATCTCATTCTCTTTTTTAAGTCTTGCATTTTCACTTTCTAAATCCTTGATTTTAGTTAACAATTTTATCTCACTTAAGTTAGACTCAACCGCTGTTTTCTCAAGATGTTTTTCAGCATTGCCCTCTGCTTCTTTCACACCTGAAAATTGTATAAAAATAAATTATACAGAGTGAATGATTAAAATAGCTAATAATAATAATGATGGTAATAATAAACAAATAATAATAATTATAATTATACTAAAGTAATATTAATAATAGTTTTGCTACATAATAATAATAATTGTAATACATAATAATAATAATAATAATATCATTAATAATAATTATAATAATTGTGATGCACAGTAATATTAATAATAATAATAACAAGTTGTAATACATAATAATAATGTTAATAATAATTTTTATGCATAATAATAATAACAATAATATTAAATATTGCCTTCATAAAATTAATAGTAATACTAATAATTACAATACCAACAACAATAATAATAATAATAATAATAATAATAATAATAATAATATTAATAATAATAATAATAATAATAATAATAATAGTAAAAATAATGCCTACTAACATACCTAAGAGAGAGATGTCTTCATGCAAGAAGCTGCCTGATCCTGCATCTCTTGCACCGGCAAGGACTTCAGCAGGCTCGTCTTCTGAAATAAAAGTTTAGCTTTAATATAATGTATGCATATGTAGCATATTATAAAAAAGTAAAGAGGGTAGAGAATTTTTTTTCTCATATTAAATATTGCCTTCATAAAATTAATAGCAATACTAATAATTACAATAACAACAACAACAATAATAATAATAATAATAATAATAATAATAATAATAATAATATTATTATTATTATTATTATTAATTGCAATAATAATCTATATATTAATACGATAGCGTGTGTGTTATTTATTTTGTGTGTCACGCTTACATGTTCAAACATGTATAGGTTAGGAACAAGATAATTAGTATTGAAAATATCATTTCGTGTAATTTACACGGGTCCCGCTAGTAATAATAATTGTAATAATAATTCATACTAACATACCTAAGAGAGAGCTGTCTTCATGCAAGAAGCTGCCTGATCCTTCATTTTCACCAAGTTCTGAAACTTCAGTTGGGTCATCTGCACTGGAGAGAGCTTCATCAGGTTCGTCTGCTGAAATGAAAGCTTAACATTAAAATGCGGAAAACATTGATGCCCACATAGGGGCACATACGTACATACTTGCTTTCATACACACACACACACACACACACACACACACACACACACACACACACACACACACACACTGTAGCAATATTTAATCTACTGTAAATATGGATGTTCCTTGTATGGACTATCAGTTGGGGAGAAACAGTTTTACTCGGAGAGTACTTATCCTTTACATGGAAAATGTGGCTATTGGTATACATGCTGCATGTATGTAAGCAAGCAGTAGTTTCTGGTTTCATCCCTTGTTGGTTCATAACCTCCCCCATACCCAACCTTTCCTTCCTCACACAATCATCCCCGACCAAATACCCAACAACACCTTTGTCGTTTATGGCATGTTACCACCTAAAGGGTGATAGATAACACGAGAAGATGAGCGGGGTGGGGCTAGCCTCGCTCACAGTGTCTTTAACTTTTAGCCAAGTTTACCCTAAATTTACTCTTATAAGTGCTTCATTATCCATATATGACAACAAATCATATTTTTGCCCATTAGGTCGGGATCTCAAGCATCCACTGCCAAAATAACTTCCTTGTCCGTCGCTTTGTTAAAGATTTATTTGCGAAAAACAGGGGAACACGGCCCCTAAAACCGTTAGTAATATACTGAAAATATTTAAAAATGCATGCTTACCTGGAGAAAGAAAAAGTGATGGAACGGCCGTCTCCTTCAGCAGCGTGCGGTGTCTTGGGCCCTGATAATGGCCAAGTAACTTGTACTGCATACTGTAATCCTCTTCTCTAAAATGCTTAGAGCACACAAGACAACTTTTCACATTTAAATCGTCCGGTCTATCACAAGCACGAATCCATTGTTTTTGCCGCTCGTTATCTTTTGGAAAATAAAAGTAGCGTATTCCAGTTCCCTGCGTTTTGCGTCTATCATTTGAACACCACAACACAGCGCACGTGCTAGGCATTGTCGGCGCACAAGGAACCTCGTCCACTCACCTAGGCGACAGAGGGAAAACTGAATTGGACCAGGTCGGCTCATACCCAGGCAGGGATATGCTGACGTCACTAAGCGCCGCCCAGACCTGCGTGCTGGCTGACCCGTCTTTTCTTTGGATCCTGGTTTCCACCAATACGGCACGCCCATCAGTCGGCTTGTTATCACCTGGAGCCTCTCCGACCCACCACCGTCGGAATTCACCTTTAGCTTCCTTCCTTGCCTTCCACCCTGCGAGCTTAGAAAGATGAAGGATGAGCAACCTTGGTGCTACAAATGCTGGGGAATTGGCCATATATCCCGGTATTGTTCCGCCCCCTCTGACAAGTGTGGCTGGTGTGCAGGCACTCACGACTCCCGCACCTGCCCACACAGCACCCCCTCTCAGCCCACCTCCGCTGATGGTGCTTCTACGTCAAAGCAGCCTTCACTGTCCACTGCAGACACATCAGTCAACCAGGAGTCAACGTGTGGCATGGCTGTGCGAGCCGCTCCCCCGCTGCCGTCTCAGTTGTCAACGCGTTGCCTCCCGCTCTTCACACCTCCCGTCAAGCACCACCACCACGGCCGCGGGCCGGCGCCACCTCCCATTCTTCAGCCACTACCACGCCTGAGTCGCCACAAGTTGCCGCTCTTCGTGAAGCTGTCGCATAGTTGACAGCGCGATGCACGGCCATTGAAGCTCGTTTCGAAGCTATTGATGCCCGTTTTACTGCCATTGAGGCGGGTATGGCTAGCATTAGGGCCGAGCAGGTCGCCGCCGGCCGCACACTCGACACGCCTTTCGAGTCCAACCAAGCCCTCGTCGCGACCGTCACCACTTTCTCAGAGAGGCTGGACAACATCGCCGCCAGCTTTGAGAAGCTCAGTGCACGGTTCCCTGAAGACCCACCACGACGCCCGCCGCGCGGCAGCGCTACTTTGACGTACCCACCGGCCTCCCGTTCACCCAAAGGCAGACTTCAATAACGGAATGCAGCTTCACATCATCTCTTGGAATGCCTGTGGAATCAAGACCTACCCAAAGCTGACTTCTCTCAAAACATACATAGGTCGCCACCACCCACACGTCATACTCATTCATGAAGCTTTTGCAGGCTGTCATGTTCCTGAGGATGCTCCACCTCTCCCTGGCTTCGTCTCGTATGTTCATCACGTCAGGAATGGCCTTGTGAGCTACATTCACTCCTCCATTCCCCACCAGCTCCTGCGCTGCTCTACAGATGACGACATGACGTTCCAGCTTTTTGAGATCACGGTGGGTGATGGGAAGCTGCGGCTCTGCAATGTCTACTCTGCTCCAGGAAGGATCAATCTCCCTGCTTTCCCTGCAGCTGCGCCTCATGGCATGATTTACATGGGTGACTTCAATGCCCGGCACCCCTTAGGTGATGTCTCCTCCACCCCAAATCGTAGTGGACTGCCTCTGCTTGAGTACATCCGTCGCCACCGCCTCACTCACTGGCCTACTGGGGCGCCACACACACCAGGTGGCACGCTCGACCACAGCATCACCTCCGGTTTGATAGCGTCGCACGGCAGGGGTGTGGCTATCCGCCCGCGCGTCTCCGACCCCGGCGCTCTTGGGCTTCAGTATTCCCTGCCAAGTGGACCTTCTCTTCCTCATACTCGCCTCCGCATCACCATTCCTCCGAAGTACTGCCCCAATTACATATCCTACATTTCCAGTCTTCTACCGACATTTGATTTCCAGTCACCTGAAAACCTGTACTCTTCCCTAGTTGGCTCAACACACGAATTTTACACCTGTTATGTGACGCGTCCGCATGTTAAGGGAAATCGTGAGGCTTCTGCCTGGACTCTGGACCAACGTATTCTCCAGGCAGAAAGGAAGGCTGTGGATGACGGCCTTGCCTTTCAGGGGCAACCAACGCCTGCTCGTCTTCTACAGTATCAGGCATCCAGAGATGACCTCGTTGCCCTTCAACAATGTGTGCACACGGAATCCTGGAGAAAATACACCGATGGCATCAACCATCAGACAAGCGTCGGCTCCATGTGGCATATGATAAACAGCGTAATTAAGAGGAAATCCCCGAGTGCTCTCCACCACAGCCCAGCCCAGTATGCACAAGATTTAATATATACCTGGTCTGAGCAGGCGCAGGCACGCAATCTTCCCGCCCACATTCAAGATGCTCTCTCCACCCACAGGAACGTTCGTACCCTGCGTCTAATGGCTGCACTCCTTCGAGCGGATGAAGATGATGACGTGCTCATCACAGGGGATGAACTGCGCCGTGCTCTCACCAGGTGTAAGGCAACGGCTCCCGGGGATGACGGCGTTACTTACCAGGTCCTCCGACTCCTCCTCAAAGTCCCCGGTAATCCCTTGTTGCAACTTTACAATCTGTGCTTCTGCAGGGGATGCGTACCGGCTGCCTGGACCTCCAGTACCATTCTGCCCATCCCAAAGCCTGGCACAGATAAGTTCAGGCCCATATCCCTCACCTCCTGCTTCTGCAAAGTGTTAGAGCGTGTACTCCTCACCCGCCTCATGTTTCGTCTACAAGATAAGTTATCTCCCTGTCTGTATGGTTTCCTGCCACAGAGGAGCACGCATCACTGCCTGATGGAGCTGTACGCCCGCCTATCCCCCACCAGTGTAGTAGCCTTTCTTGATCTCAAGAGTGCTTTCGACATTGCTAACAGGGAGGTTATTCTCGACTAGCTGGTTGAGTTTGGTGTGCGGGGAAATCTCCTGCGATGGATACGTGGTTATCTAAGTAACAGGACCTCACGTGTGCTCTTCAAAGGAGCAAGTAGTACGTACAAGGAACTCGAGCTTGGTACTCCACAGGGCGGGGTGTTAAGCCCCTTCCTTTTCAATATCCTGATGCACCGCTTGTTGACACTTCTTCCCGACATTCCCGGTACTACTGTCCTCTGTTACGCTGATGACATCTGTGTGCATTCCAACTCTGCTCCTGACCTTCAGCGCTTCCTCCAGGCTTTCCATGAATCGGCGTCTGCTTGTGGCCTCATCCTTTCCCCTGAGAAGAGTCGAATATTTTCTCCACGGGGCCCCAGCGTACTTCCTGTGCTCACTGCAGGACACAGTATCATCCCGCCCTGCACACATTACCTGTACCTGGGAGCGCCGGCGCGCGTCACTCCTGCCACACCTGCTCGGCAGCGCACCCATCCCATCATACAGGACCTCCTGCACCGACTAGAACAACGCTTTATCCCCTTCAAGTGGCTGACTAATAATGCTGCCGGAATCTCCATCCCCTTGGCAAGAACCATTTACCTTACCTTTATACGATCAGTCATAGACTATCTCTCCCCAACCCTCAGTCAGCTCTCCAAGACCTCCCTAGAACCTTTAGAAAAATTCCAGAATAAAGTGATGCGGTACATCCTTGGGTGTCCCACTTCCACCAGGATAGTAAATATGCTAACCGAGCTTGATCTTCCTCCAGTTAAAGAGAGAATATACGCCAATGTCTCCTCCTTCAGTGTTAATTGCCTCCACTCTCCCCATCTTACTCCGCACTATTCTCACGTCCTGAGAGCATCACTTGACCCCACTGCGCCCCGCCCTCCACTTCGTCCCGGCGTCCGCACCCTCGTCAACACAGTGTGCTCCACCCTGCAGCGCCTTGACCTGCGTGTTCCCGTGGTTTAGGTTGATCATGGTCCACCTCCCTGGAGGATTTCCACGCCACAAGTCACCTTCACACCCACTACCAAGGCGGACCCACCACCACTGCAGAAACAAATGGCACTGGAGCACATCAGTGCGGTGTCCTCCTCTGTCCCTGCCGCGCACCATTTTTACGTGGACGGTTCCGTGCAGCCAGATGGCAGTGCGGGGTGCGCTATGTACTCGCCTGACGTAGAGCCACCGGAGGGAGGCTGGGTTGGCCGCAGGCTGCCTAATTCGTCCAGCTCCACCTACTGCGAGTTACGGGGACTCCTGCTCCCCGTTACTTTCCTCTGCGAACGCCAACTGCATGGCGTGATCTTGTGTGACTCTCAGTCAGCCCTTCAAGCCCTCTCGGCTCCACAACCCACTCATCGCTGCCAAGTTCAACAAATCTTGTGTCAGTTAGTCTCAGCTCAGGATAGTTCCCTCAACGTTCACTTCGCATGGATTCCCTCCCATGCTGGCATTGCAGCCAACAACCAGGTGGATCTCCTAGCAAAGGACGCATGTCGACTCCCCCTGCCCGACGGCGCCACACCCTCCCCCCGCTACTACAAAAGAACGATACACGCAGCAGCTCTTCACTCCACACACCACCGCACGGAGGCTGAGAGGCCTCACAGTGTATCTATCCAGCACTCTGACCACTTCCGTCTCTCCCCACCAGAGTATCGCCGACACGGTCTGATGGTTCGTAGGCCTAACATTGTGGCTGCTCGACTTCGACTTCGATACCGACCAGTGTGGCAAGTGTCTGCGGCTGGGGACATTCCTCACTTTTCCGACTGCAAGCTGTGCGACGCGCCCAACGCCAATAGTCTGCACCACTACTGCCTCGAGTGTCCCTCGGTCAGGGACATGCTGCCACAGGGTCGGCCCTTGCTCAGTGTTTGTGACTTTATTCTCAAAGACAATAATTTAGATGTCATCCTGGTGCGACACCCACACTTCGGTGGGTGCTGACTGCTACTCTGTCCTGCGAGTGTGTCCTGCAAGACACAGACAGCCCTTAAGACATTAGCCTCGTTACTTCATTGATGGCATGTCCTGTGTGGCACTTTAATTAGAAAATGTCCTGTACAGCCCCCCCCCCTCTCTCTCTCACCGTACCTCCCATACCTCCCTTTCCTCTCTCTACACTCCCCTGTCTTAAACAACCCCCCCCCCCCTCTCTCTCTCTCTCTCTCTCTCTCTCTCTCTCTCTCTCTCTCTCTGATTATGTGTTTTTCTTAATACGTATTACTTGTATATACCTGTTGTATTTTCAGGTTTTTATTGTTTCCATCTATTTTTCAATGTTATTATGTATGTTTTATATGTATTACATAACATGTTTCAAGAGTTCTCGTTTACGTTTACACTTATTTTGTACATGTTACCATGTATTTAAAAAAAGTTTGCCGCTTTAAGGCGCAATAAATTTATACAAACCTGCCCTCGACAGGTTAAGTTGCCAGGTGTCTCCTTAGTAATAACTTCTCAAAAGATTGTTAAAACACGTCGGCCAATTTGGGCTGGCGAGCATCTGCCCACCATCCGCCCCATCGGGGGGGTTAGCAACGCACGGGTTAAGATGGGTGAGGGAAACTGGCGTAGCAGTGTCAGGAGGTCTTGCCGATTGACTGGTGTGCTGGGTTGGGAAAAAAAAAAAAAACGAGTGTAGGTAGGTTTTATATGAATTTGAGCAGCATCGGCATGTAATGGAGTGTTATGGGACAGCGGAGTATGTGCCATATTATTGGAGATGAAGAGTGTGTCGTGAACGATGGCACAGTCAGGTACAGGGAGGTGCAAAGTCAAAACATCCGGCACACAGATCAGGACGCTTTACTTGACGTCGACGGTACAATCGGCTGGAGACAACTGCCTGCCAGCGCTGCGCTCACTACCAACACACATATGGGCTCAGTATTTCGAGGGTTCATGAATCAGTGAACAATTCAATCTTTCATCGAGCAAACGATACATGTTACGTTGTTGCCTATTGCGCCGGTAGGCATCTTCGCGGTGGGGCCTGATGGTCGGCCCAAGGCTTCTTCCAGGTGGGGCCTGATGGTCGGCCCAAGGCTTCTTCTAGGTGGGGCCTGATGGTCGGCCCAGCCCGTTCTGGCGCAGGCGAGTGTTTATAGTGGCGCCATCTTGCATTGGCTCATGCTGCCCCCCGGAACTCGTTCTTGATTCGCTTGGACGGCTTCCTCTAGAGTCCGGGTTGATGGATGGTCTTCAGGACAGCATGTGGGTAGTTTTAAGCCACTCGGCGGTGACTGAAAAATCCGAGTGGTAGCGTGAGGATTCGAACCCGCGTCGTCCATCACGCGGCGAATGTGGGTCCAGTACGCTATCACTTCGGCCACTTACATCCATATCACACTCCCCCCTGATCCTAAAGATCACTTGTCCCTATGAAACGTTATACATAATGAAAAAAAAATGCCGTTATATGCATACAACTCCCGCTTGATCCTAAAGCGCCTATCACACTGGGCACTTTTTCCTCCGACCTCCGACAAATCGGCGGTACCGCCTACCTCCAGCACTTTTTCCGCCGACTGTCGGAGCAAATTTGCAGCCCGTACCATTCGGGAAAAAGTCGAAGGAAGGCGGAAGAAACTACCGAGTCAAATGACATCCTGTAAACATTACTGAAAAAAATAAACTATTTGCCATGGTTAATGTATTTATTGCACATTTTGGAGTAACATATGGAACATAAATAGACAGTATTACAAACAAAACACAACTTTATGGTGTAAGAACATAGGCTTTCAGTTGACTTCGCGGGGAACCAAACAATAACAAACTCACATGGCGACCACTGCATCATCAACCATGGCTTGTAAAGGGCGTGTGATTTGGAGCAGGGAAGCATGGTGATTGCCAATCTCACTTCAGGTGCGACAGCCTTCCGCAGCCTTGTGTCTTGCTTCCTAATTGTGGGCTCTATCATTTTAAGAAGCTCTTGAAACTGATGTTTATCTAGCCGCATCCACTGCCTGTAGCCTTCGGTGTCTTCCAACGCAAGCTCTTGTAGGAGTCTGCTAGCTACCCCAAGGTTCTCTCTCCTTGCAAGCCACTGCCGTCTCCACGCCCGTTTCTTCTTCTTGTCTTGAAGATGAAATCGCTCGTATAGCAGTGCTGCGACGACAATATTACTCGAGTTGGAGGGCAGTAGCTGGAACAGGTTGGCCATTGCTGCTGGAGCTGGAGGTAGGATGTAAACAAGCGAGTGTGCTAGCAGGTGTCGGCGGTACCGCCTGAAATCGGAGGTCGGAGGTAGGAGGTCGGAGGAAAAAGTGCCCAGTGTGATAGGCGCTTAAGGCAAGTCACAATACTGAAAAGGGACGACGGGTCGGCGTTCTCTTGAGCTGCGTCGCGGCAGGGGCCGTTCCGGTTCCTCTCCATTCTCCCTCGCGACTTCTGCTTCATCTGTAGTCGGCCTCTCTTCGCAATCCGCTGGAGTGTTTTCAGTAGTCATCGGCGTCCATGTAATCATCCTCATCGACTCCACGACCGGTGGTGGTGACGTGATACGGCGCAGGTCACGCACGTGGCGCGGCATGTTGTCAACTTCAACATTCTGTGGGGAGACTATTTTTGTTATTGTTCCGACTTCTGCTGGGATGGCGGACCCACACTCTGTCGCCTACCTGGAGCTGATGCCGTGCATCCTTAGACCGGTCATGCTCGCATGCATGTCGAGCAGCTTGACCTCGTACCTGAAGATGCAGTTGGCTGGCGCGGAGGAAGGGTCGTCACTTCGTGGCATTGTGTTCTAGCGGTAGACAGCTTATTCAACAGAGCAGCGTTTCCCCGCTGCTATGGTCTTAACTGACCGATGACATCGCTCCGCAATTCCGTTGCCTGAAAGAACGTTTGCACAGCGGTACGTTACATTTATTCCCCAGAGGCTGGCAAACTCGCTGAACATCGAAGTACGGAAGCTGGTGGCGTTGTTGGTCAGCAACTCTTTCGGTGCACCACGCTCGTAAAACACTGACTCCAGCTTGTCAATGACACCCGCTGCATCTTGTCCCTTCAGTCTTCTCCATATGGCGTACCGAGATGGGCCACAGTCTATCAGCGTCAGGTAATGCTGGTCTCCGACGTGGCAGATGTCCATGCTGACTCTGTCCCAGCAATCCGCTACTCCCAGTGATCCTCTTTCCCACTTTACGGGTGCCGGGTCAGTGGATTGGCAGGCTTCGCAGTTACCCACGACGTTTAGCACCTACGCTCGGGTGACAGATGGAAAGAGCCTCCTGCAGAAGTACAGCGTGCGCTTAATGCCTGGATGCCCACTAGTGCTGTGGATATTAGCCATCTCACCATCAGACACGGTAGATACAGCCCCGCAGACCGACTGGACGGTTGCAGAGGCCAGGCACTTTATCGGCACTCTGGTTAACACGTCGGCCTTGTTTTCAGATGAAGTGCCGAACTGAACTTACAGACTCAGCCCGCATTCACTGATGACGTCTTTTATCGTCTGCAGACGCCGGCGGATAAGTATTTCGCTGGCAGCCTTAGTCTTCAGCCGCGACTTTACCGACAGCGCGTCCGTCATCCAGTGGTATACAGTCTTCGAATCAGTCATCAGCACCAACTTTTTCACCTTCCAGACAACATCAAGGTTAACCCCTCGGAGCACTGCATCTAATTCGGCAAGGTATGTGTGCGCAGACAGCTCAGGACTCTTTGCTTGACGTCGACGGTACAATCGGCTGGAGGCAATTGCCTGCCAGCGCTGCGCTCATTACCAACACACCTATGAGCTCACTATTTCGAGGCTTCATGAATCAGTGAATAATTCAATCTTTCATCAAGCAAACGATACATGTTGCAAGTTAATAATTACATTTCTCCAATTACATCCATACCAAAATGAGACAAGTAACTCTTAAGTGATATAGTGTGGGATCTGCTGGCGAGTATATGGCACTGTGATTGCGTGTGGTGGTGGTGGGGGGGGGGGGGGGGGGAAGCGTATGTTTCTAACAGTGTCTCTTAGAGTCATTGGCCCCAGCACTATTTTCTTTTTCGGCACAATGGCCGATATGACCGGCCGGGGAGGGCCTAATTTTCCCCGGCCTACTGCTCCTGCCGGTGACTTTCTCACCTTGCTCCAACAAACCTTCCGCCACTCCGACGAAGCGACAAGGGAGGGAGACCTGGGTGGAGTTTCCGGCACAGACTGTCCGGAGGCGAAGGACACGGGCGCCGGCAGGGCCACACCGTGACCTTGGCCAGCTGCAGTCACCGGCTGAGGGTCAGCCGGAGCCGCTGGTGCAGGGGTGGCGGCCGCTGCCAGCACCCGGGGTTCTTCCAGCGACCCAGAAGCGGGCGCTGGCAAAGGCACTTTAGCAGGAGGGGTGTCCCCAAGGAACTCCTCATTGCGCGTGCCCTTCTCCTGATGGGGCTCACTGTGGCCATCATCAAGCGTCTGGAGGGATGAAACGGCCTTTTGAGACGAAACTGAGTTGTGGGAGAAACAAACTTAGCAATGGTAGAACGGTGATGAGGATGGGCATTAAATGCTGCGGCATATTCTATACCGGGGCTGGACATCTTGGTGAGGGCAAGTTTTTTTCGCCTCAGCAAAGGACACCCGTTTCTTGTTGCGTATGTTGACCCTGCCCAAGCCTCGGGGGTACACATGTGTCAGCTTTTTTTTTTTTTACAACAAAGGAGACAGCTCAAGGGCACACACACACAAAAAAACAATACTAAAAAAAAGCCCGCGACTCGCTGCTCCCAAAAAGAGAATCAAAAGAGGTGGCCGAAAGAAAGGTCAATTTCGGGAGGAGAGGTGTCCTGATACCCTCCTTTTGAAAGAGTTCAAGTCGTAGGCAGGAGGAAATACAGATGAAGGAAGATTGTTCCAGAGTTTACCAGCGTGAGGGATGAAAGAGTGAAAATGCTGGTTAACTCTTGCATAAGGGGTTTGGACAGTATAGGGATTAGCATGAGTAGAAAGTCGTGAGCAGCGGGGCCGCGGGAGGGGGGAAGGCATGCAGTTAGCAAGTTCAGATGAGCAGTCAGCGTGGAAATATCGATAGAAAATAGAAAGAGAGGCAACATTGCGGCGGAATTTAAGAGGTAGAAGACTATCAGTAGGAGGAGGAGAGCTGATGAGACGAAGAGCCTTAGACTCCACTCTGTCCAGAAGAGCTGTGTGAGTGGAGCCTCCCCACACGTGAGATGCATACTCCATACGAGGGCGTACAAGGCCCCTGTATATGGATAGCAACTGCGCGGGGGAGAAGAACTGGCGGAGACGATACAGAACGCCCAACCTCGAGGAAGCTGATTTAGCGAGAGAGGAGATATGAAGTTTCCAGTTGAGATTTTAAGTTAAGGATAGACCGAGGATGTTTAGTGTTGAAGACGGTGACAGCTGAGTGTTGTCGAAGAATAGGGAATAGGTGTTTGGAAGATTGTGTCGAGTTGATAGGTGGATAAATTGAGTTTTTTGAGGCATTGAAGGACACAAGGTTAAGCGTTCTGCAGCCTCCAGTCTGGAGTTCTCTGTGCTTCGGCGCTTTGGCTTTCCTTTCTATTACCAAGCGGTTCCTGAGGATGTTTCTGTTCTTGTAGTGCTGCTGCTGTGAATGAACAACTACTACTACCCAACACTCTGCTCTTCTCACCAAAACTGGCTGTGCTTCTTCCCCCTCCTACTGTTGCTGTCCTTTCCCAGGTCCCTAGATACCACGCCCTACCATCCCATGGGGAATGGACTGTGTGAACGTTTTAACGGCACACTTAAGAAAATGCTTAAACGCATGGCTGCCGAACAACCCAAGGAATGGCCTAAGTACCTGGCTCCTTTGTTGTTAGCGTACAGAGAAGCGTTTGAGCTAATGTATGGTAGGTCGGTTAAAGGTCCGCTTCAGTTACTGAGAGAGCTGTGAGATGACAATGTACCGGACCCGGGAGTCAAGACCACAAACCAATACGTGTTAGATCTAGGTGACAGGCTGAGGGAGACCTGTAACATTGCTAAGGAGGAGTTACTCAAAGCAAAACAAGTACAGAAAAGTTACTACGACAGGAAGGCAAAGTTGCGTAAGCTCAGTGTAGGAGAACAGTACCTAGTTTTGCCTCCCACAGCGAGTAACAAGCTGTTAGCTCAGTGGAAGGGACCTTACGAGGTTCAGGAGAAGGTTAATGACCTTAATTATATTCTCCTGGTTGATGGACACCCAAAACGGTTCCATATCAACATGTTGAAACAATACTACCGGCCAGATGCAGCCGCAGGTTGCCTGCGAGAGAGTGAGTATAATGAAGAGAAGGTGAGGTGTCTAGAGTTAGTTAAAACTCACTATTCTCAACCTCAGACCGTAGATGTGGAAGCGGCAGTAGTAATACAAGACGATGAGGACGGCGAGGCTCCTCTCACGGTCTGCTCTAGACAGACAGTCAGTGCATGACGTGAGGCTAGGGGGAAAGTTAACCCCAGAGGAGAGGGAACAATTAGCATCGTTGCTAGAGCGTCTGATGACAGATTAAGATGATCAAAGTGGACACGTAGGTGGCTCGGAGACTTTATATTCACTGGTGGCAGTGAGGTGTGGGTGCAGTAAGGTGACAGGGTACTGGTGCGTGCCTAGTATCGCCGGTATAACGAGGATCAAGCCTCTACCTGTATTCCCTGTAACTACACCTCACCCATCTTGAGTAGTGGGGGGGTTTTGGAGCTGCCCTGTGTAGGCCACCCGGCCTCTTGCAGTTTCCCTATGTTCTTATGTTCTTATGTTCTTATGATCTTGGGACCTTAAGATTCAGCTGAGTCGAGGAACCAAGTGACGAAAGTGTTCAGATTAGGTGGCTTTCGAGGATGGTTGGATAAGAGTTTTGCGGCATGCTTAAAATTTAAGTTGCATGGTATGGTGCATGGTGTGATAATGTAAGAAAAAATAGGCAGTTAGCCAGGAATTTATACAATAAGTTACACCATTTTTACACCTACCCACAGCTACTCCACATGTCCCACCTACACTATGTATACATACATAACACCACTTACATATTGAGAATAAATGTGGCGAAGTTCGCCAAGCCCGCTCTAAAAGGTACTGGCGCCTCGCTATGGAGTTTTCCCTCTAGTTTGAGTATTAACGTAAATGTTGAGGTTTTTTCACTCACAGGCGAGCCGTCAATTACCTGAGCAGAGGTTAACTGACATACACCGCAGTATGAGAGGGTGTTTGAAAAGTGTCAGAAAGTACTGTCAGGAATATGCTAATTCTGTAGGTGCAGGTGTAGGGCTTGTTACCAGTGTTGGTAGCTTATCAATGTGTCTCGTCTTCTCGTCACTCGCAGGCTCATAGGCGAATGAAAGAAGGTCGTAGGTTTTCTTGGTATATTGCTAAGTCACACAGAAAGCACACAATGTAGGAATAACAGCCAAATCCCTAGTTCTCGTTGTGTGTGTGTGTGTGTGGCCGCTGAGAGAGGTGGTGGTGGACTGAACTCCGCGTCCCGCGCAGCGCGTGTGTGTGTTGCCAGCTGTATAGTTACTCATAAGAACATAAGAACGCAGGAGTCTACAAGAGGCCGGTAGGCCTGTACGAGGCAGCTCCTTTGACCCTAAGCTCCCGTGTATCTAACCCCATCTAATATCTCTGTCCATGAATTTATATAGTCTATTTTTGAATGTGACAATTGTATTGGCACTCACCACATGACTGCTAAGCCTATTCCACTCATCCACCACCCTGTTAGTAAACCAATTTTTGCCTATGTCCTTGTTGAATCTGAATTTATCCAGTTTAAACCCGTTACTTCGTGTCCTACCCGGTTCTCTTACCAACAAAACCTTATGAATGTCTCCCTTATTAAAGCCCTTCATCCATTTATAAACCTCGATCATGTCTCCACGCACCCTTCGCCTTTCTAGAGAATGCAAGTTTAACTGTTTGAGTCTTCCCTCGTATGGCAAGTTTCTCAACCCCTGAATCATCTTAGTCATCCTCCTCTGCACCGATTCTAACATTTTGATATCCATTCTATAGTAAGGTGACCAGAACTGAACCGCATAGTCAAGATGAGGTCTAACTAATGCTAAATATAGTTTGAGGAAGACTTCGGGGCTTCTGTTGCTTACGCTCCTTGAAATAAATCCCAGTACCCTATTAGCTCGATTTCTAGCTTGAATGCATTGTGCCCTTGGACGGAGATCAGAGCTCACTAAGACCCCTAAATCCCTTTCGCACCCAGACCTACTTATGAGAGTGTCATTTAAGCAATAGTTATGTGAGGGGTTGTTCCTACCTACACTCAGAATACTGCACTTCCCTACATTGAACTCCATCTGCCATTTATCCGCCCAGTCATACAATCTGTTGAGTTCACCTTGGAGAATACTAGCGTCCTGATCCGACTCAATTACTCTACCGACCTTGGTATCATCTGCAAATTTACTAACATCACTACTAATTCCTGCATCTAAGTCATTGATATAAATAATAAACAAAAGTGGACCTAATACCGAACCTTGTGGGACCCCACTCGTAACACATCCCCACTCGTGTACGTATAGCTAGCTAATAAATAACCCACACCTCCCCTCCCCCTTCAAGCTGATAGTGGAATCTTCAGCGTGATGTCTCATCAGTCTGGCCACGTAGACGGGGTGATCGCCGGAGAGCTGGTGGGTCCCGGGGCCTGTCGTCAGGAGGTTCCGGGCACACAGGATCCTCGTCAGGGACTGCTGCGGGGCGCAGGTGGCGGCGGTTTCTCCAAAGAAGGCGTCCACTCGGGAGGCGAACTTGAAACTGCCGCGATCGTCCGCGCGCCATTACAATGCCGACCTTGTCCCAGAGGCCAGACACAGGGTCCTGAACGCGGACGCGCTGGTTGACGAGTAGGGGGGGCGGTTGACGCGCGTGCTGGTTGTAGCGCTGTATTGCCTGCTCTGTCTGTTGTGCTGCACGGCGATCGCACTCCTCCGCTTCGGCCTGCCACTCTGCCCGGAAGGAAGCGTGGTGGGCTGGAACACAGGTGCGGAGAGGGTGACCGTACAGGACTTGAGCAGGCGAGCGACCACTGCGGTTGGGAGTGTTGCGGACTTCCAGAAGGCCCCTGTCAAAGTCCTCGTAGTCTATGTTGCACGTGGGAGCGACCTTCATGATTGGGTGTTTCACGGACTTCACGGCCGCTTCAGCATGGCCGTTAGACTGCGGGTAGTGGGGGGAAGTCACTGTATGTCGAACACCCCAGCGAGTCAGGAACTGCTTGAAAGCGCTGCTTGTGAACTGGGGTCCGCCGTCGGTTCTCAATCGCACGGGGACGCCTAAGTCGCGGAAGTAGCTCCTGAACTGGCGTATGGTGGCGGCAGCGGTAGTGTCCCTGCCGCACGGGAAGACGACTGGCCACCCAGACAGGCGGTCCGCGATGAGAAGGAATGCTTTCCCTGCCACGGAGAAGTGGTCCGCTGACACAGACTCGAAAGGTCGTGTGGGATGATCGTCGTTCTTGTACTCCTCCTGCTGTTGACTGGGTAGAAGTGTCTGGCAGGCTTCGCAAGCGCGCACGACGTTGGTAATATCGGCGTTTATGCCCGGCCAGAAGACTGTTTGCCCTGCACGGCGCTTTGTAGCCTCGGCTCCGCGGTGGCTGTCGTGCAAACACTGTAGAACTGACTTGCGTAGCGCTGCTGGTACTATGACGCGCGGACCGTAGATTAGGAGGTCACCGTCGCAGTAGAGCTCATCGCGAATCTTCCAGAATGGCAGGAGCGAGTTGTGTAGGTCGTATCGGTGGGATGGGAAGCCGTGGCGTACACACTCCAACAGTCTTGCATACGTCTCGTCGTTGCGTGCTGCTTGCTGAAGCTCCTCTAACCGTACGTCTCCCGTCGGGTTCTGGTCCTCGGGCAAGGTAAGGGTACGCACTGCCCTCAGAGTAACGGCGTCCCGGATGGAGATGTCGTGAAGCATGTCGTCGCCAGTCTCTGGATGCTTCACTGGGTGGCGGGACAGCGCGTCAGGGATGCAGAGCATCTTGCCTGCACGCCACTTGGTGGTGAAGACGTATGGCGACAGCTTCTCCTTCAGGCGCTGCAGACGAGGGTTCTCTACAGCGTCGAGGGTGTAGTGGTTCAGGATAGGGATGAGCGGGCGGTGATCCGTCACATGTTCGTAGTGGTGCAAGCCTATGAGGTAGTACTTGCACTTGCATCGCCCAGGTTGTAGCTAGCATCTCCAACTCGATGGTGGCGTATCGCGTCTCTGCGTCTGACAAGAAGCGAGCCACACTGGACCAAGCGAAGGTTGTTGCTGCCGTGGTCTTGAAGAAGTGCGTAGCCGATTCCGTAGAGACGAGATGCGTCGGTCTGCAGAATCGTGGGCAGGTGCGGGTCGAACATGGCGAGCAGCGGTGGACGCGAGAGAGCTTCCTTCACCTTGGAGAAGGCTGCCTCGTGGTCAGCAGTCCACACGAACGCACGCCGTGGGCTCATGAGGGGCCTGAGGGGTTGGGCGCTAGCAGCGATGTCGGGTGAGAACTCCGTGAGCTGGTTGACTAGGCCCATGAACGACCTCAGGTCCGTAATGTTGGCTGGCGTGGGGAAGTCTGCTATGGCGGCGACTTTCTCTGGGTCTGCCGCTATCCCGTCAGCAGATAGGATGAATCCGCAGAACTTCACTGCAGGGACGGCGAGAACAAACTTGTCAGCGTTAAGTGTGATGCCGTACGCTCTGCACCTGGCCAGGACCATGTTGACTCGTCGTAGATGCTCGAGGAAGTCTTCGTCGTGGAGAAGAACGTCGTCGACTACCTTGACGCAGCGGGAGATGCCTTGCAGTGCCTCGTCTCCGCGACGACAAAAAGCATCACCCGTCGCTGGGAATCCCATCGGGCCACGTTAATATTTGTAGCGGCCGTAAGGTGTGATGAAGGTAGTGAGGTGCTGGTCTTCCTCTGCTAGCTCGAGTTGCCAGTAGCCGCACAGCGCATCGATGGTGGTGAAGTATCTTGCCTTCGGGTCTACGCTCCTGATGGCTGCGAAAGGTGTTGGCGAGGGGTGAGCAGGTCGTGACACCTGACCGTTGAGCTTCGATAGGTCAGTGGTGATCCTCACGCCGCCGTTGGGCTTGGCAACTGCAACGAGTGGGTGACACCAGGGGGCTGGAGTATCGTCGGCAGGTGCAATAATCCCCTGTGTCACCATGGTCTGCAGCTCCTTCTTCACCTCCTCCTGGAAAGCCAACGGGATCTGGCGAGGCGTGTGGATCGCGAATGGTTGTGCACCCTCACGTAGATAGATCCTCATCGGTGTCCGTCATGGGTTTCAGAGGTGAAGTGTTGGGTCCGCCTGAGACATGAGCACGTCCTTGTACTCCTTGAGAAAAACGCCTGGCCTGTGCCGGAGTAGTAGCGGCGTTGAAGGGAAGGGCTGGTGTCGAGACGGAAGGGCTGGGTAGCGGAGGGTGAGTCGAGGGTGCGTGGCTGGGGTGCAGAGACCGGGACAGCGGGGGCTTCGCCGCTCTGCGCCTCGACACGCACGCTCGCATGAGTGACCTCCGCGATGGGTTGCGGGAAGAGGTTGGGGATCAGTCGTAGCTCCTTGCAGGCTTGGAACGACAGCAAGGGAACGGGAACGTCATTGTGTACGTCGATCCACGCCTCTGTCGTGACATCTTTGAGGGATAACTGCACCTGCAGCGATCCAAGGGCAGGCGTCATGGGTGAGCCGTCTGCCGTGTATCTCGGGTCGGTGGGTGGTGGCTGGAGATCGCTGGTAGACAGTCCGAGCCGTGCGAGGTGCCCTGGCCCGATGATGGTCACGTCTGCTCCCGTGTCTGGCACCATGGAAAGATAACTCGATCAGTTGCTGTGTACGACGGTGACGATGACGGGTGGGGAAGATGCTGGCGAGGTGCGTGAAGTGGAACGGACGAGCCGAGCTCCGTTGCCCTTAGAGTCCTTTCGTGGCTGACGTGAAGACACTTGTGCACGCCCTTTGGTCTCTGCATCGCTCCCTTGGCCATTAGACGACCTGCAGTACTGGTCATAGTGGCCCACACGCTGACATCCGCGACAGGTAGCCTTCGTGGCTGGACAGCGTGGAGTACGGGCCCAGTGGCCGCGGTTACCGCAGTTGTTACACCTGGCGTCGCTGGCTGGACACTTGTCTTTCTCGTGCTTCCTTGTGCAGCAGTTGCATGTCTCCTTGAGCGTGGGAAGTGGTGGAGGCTTCTGCTTCGCCTTCTTGTGAGCTTTGTATTGCGACGTCGCAAAAACTTGCTTTCCAGGTGCAGTGATGACTGAAGCTGTTGTGCGAGCCGCCTCAAAAGCATAACACTGTTGCACTACCTCCTCCAGAGTGGAAGTAGGGATTTTGGGGATGAGTTCTTGGATGAGTTGTTCATCCCGGACGCCCATCATGATGACCTGTTTGAGCTGCATCTCGTAACAGGCGTTGTCCCCTGCCTTACACACATCCACTGCCTCGACGAGAAGTCTAACACGGACGTAGAACTCGTTGAATTTCTCCCCGACCTCTTGCCTGCAGCTGAACAAATCCTTGCGTCGCAGGGTCTCGTTTGTCTGTTCCCTAACGAATCCCTTCAGGGTGTTGAGAACGTCTTCGACCGAAGAGGTAGTGTTGTCGGGGGTCTTGAGTCTGGTGCGAAGTGTGTGAAGCATCTCAGGGGATAAACACATCCTTAGTTGAGCGTGTTGTTTGGACAGGGGAAGGGTGGAGAGATCTATCATTGTTGCATAGTCTGTCCACTTGCTCTTCCAATCGCCGAAATTTTGGAAGGTGACATCTTGCTGTAGCGGTGGAGGAAGTTTAGCCACAGCTTTAGGTGACTGTGAGTTGCGAGCGGGATCGTTATCGGGGGTGTGGCGTGGTGCAAGTGTCTGCTGGCCAGTAAGTGCTGCCAGTGGTGCCTTAAACTCGTCATCCCTCCGTCTTGTCTCGTCCTGGCGTCGCTGTTCCTCCTCCTGGCGTCGCTGTTCCTCCTCCTGGCGTCGCTGTTCCTCCTCAAGACGTCTTTCCTTGTCTTCCTGTCGCCTTTGTGCGTCCTCAGCCCGTCGAGTTTCCTCGAAGTACTTGAGAAGCTGTGACAACCTGCTGGTTCACCCAGGGCTGCAAGTAGTCCTGACTTGGACCTCGTAGTCGACCCTGGCATGTACACTGAACAACAGCACTCTATATAAGGAAGGGATCAACTACTCGGCCTCCTATATAGACGTGTGTGTGCTTGGAATGTGTGTTAACATGTGTGCCTGGGTATGGTGTCGTCGCGTGGTGAGTCAGCTGTGAGCTGTGGTAGCCACAAGGGGAAGAAGAGCAGCCCAAGATGGCCGACTCTAGCAGCTCCGTTGCTCTCAAGGAGACTATAGAACAGGAGAGGGGGCCTCTATGGGAGACCGTGGGCGGGTGTTGGTGTATGTCGGTTGCAACAGATGGCACAGGAGCAGCTTTGTTTACATCCAGGCGCTTCCTCCAGACCCACCCCAACCCCAGAACCCATCAGCAGTGTTGCTACATGGGATCAAGCAGCAAATGTTGCTACTTTTTTTCTTCAGTCTGGTTATTTCCCATTTTAAATAAAAAAATAAAGGTAGATAAATATTAAAATGAACAGTAGGAACTATATATACTGTATATATTTACTAGGTAGATATACTGACTGCATGTCATGAGTAATGCTATTATTGTTATATTATTATACCGCAATTATATTACTTTCTCTGCATGTGTGGTTATATGTGTTTTGTGTGTTTAACCTTTCTGTATACATACTGGAATGAACCAAGGAATTGTAGCCCTACTGCCGTTCTTTAAAACTATGTAATCATGTTTTTTTTCCAAACTCATTGTTTTAGCACGCACGCTGACTCCCATCAGTAATGATGATATATATACATTGAGTCATTGGTTTGTAGGGGGAAAGAGTGGGTGAATATAATTATCTTGGTCTAACTTATACTGTTTATTATACCGCTATTCGCAGCAATATCTTTATCTGCTCCGATTGCAACGCTGCCTCGTTCAAAAATCATAACACCGCCGCGGCCGCCACGTTTACCAGCCGGAGTTTCAAATCATGTCCCTTTGTGGAGATAAAGAGGACACAGCCTGCTGTGAAGCTACATTTATTACGGAAGGATGCCAGCCGGGGTAAGTGATATATATAAATAATGATAATGTGGAAATTCTAATTTTCACGATGACAGCTGTTCTGAACTTGCTAACTGCATGCCTCCTCCTCCCGCGGCAAGAGGCCGAATGGCCTACACACGACAGCTCCAGATTCCTCCCATTACCACCTGTCAGCCTCATCCATGTAGCTATCCAGTCTACTCTTAAAACAAGTTATCGTCCCTGCACTCACTATGTGATTGCCGAGTCTATTCCATTCCCCACCACCCTATTAATAAACCAATGCCCGCCCATTTCCCTCCTAAATCTATACTTTTCTAATTTATGTCAATTACTGCATGTTCTAAACGCCAGAATTTTACTTTACTTTACTCTACACCGGCCTCTGGGTGTAACGAACACACGAGAAATTAATCCAGACAAGGAAAGGTTTGCCGCTGGGGATCGAATCATGACCAGCGTAACGGAGAGCCACCCATTAACAGTCGACCAAAGAGGCACCCCACTGGCTGAGTGGGTTATGGGAGCTCGTTTGCCCATCAGGCAAATCAGCACTACAGTTCTATCTTGCCAAACATCTTATGCAAAAGTTAACCAGCATCTCCACTCTTTCATCCCTTACACTGATAAACTGGAACGGACTTCCATCATCTGCATTTCTTCCTGCCTATAATTTGACCTTCAAGAAGAGTGTATCAAGACTCTACTTTTGTCTGTTTGGAGTGGTGAGTAGTGGGGCTTTTTTTTCTAGTACGCTTTGTTGCCCTTGAGCTGTCTCCTTTGTTTAAAGAAAATAATAAATAAAAAATAAAAGTTGGCCGCCAATGCTTCCAACACATTTTGGTGACATATCTACAAGTGGCTGGTGACTGTAAGTATCTCAGCAACCTGCATGCATCTATGCCATTCCTATCAAGGTGCATGGAGCAAGCTTCAGATAACACTCAGACAGAGACAGTTTAATTATGGTTACATATCAGACTCAGTTTATTGCTCAGTCTATTAGATGCAGTGCTGTTAATATTGTTAGTGGTAGTATTAGTACAATTAATGTATTTATTTTCATTAATTTATCAATATTTATTTATTATATTCTTAGTGTTTGAAAATTCCAATACTAGTATTAAGATAAACAAAATATCAGAAATATATTTACACTCATCAATTATTATTGCTTTTCTTATTATTACTTCCTTCAATGTCCTGGCACTTTGACATCTAGTGCTTTTCCATCTAGCAGCTAAAATTGTGGTCTTTCTGAATGTGTATGTCCAGAGTCTTCATTGGTGTAACTAGCTATATAACATCAAAATCTGCATCTCTCTCTTCTCACCCAATTGTCCCTGTACATCCTTTCAGTATCCAATAATTTCAATTTACATCTTGTAATCACTCAACTAATGCAGTGCAATCCTCATCTCTGTATTTTACCGTTTGGACATACTCTTTCCTTCCATGTTCCAATGTCGTTATGTTATTCCACATCTAACACAACCACATCCCAACAGACCCGAACACGTCCGATATCATCCAAGAGAATGTGGCAGAGCTGAAGGGGAGAGGCCAAGAAAGAGGCCAAGGTGAAGACATTTAGCCACTCCCCTGAAGTACATGGCATCATTCAACCCTCTTGGTGAGCTGCAGGAATGTGCTTCCCATTGCAGTACCAGCTCCATGTACTGATTTGGTATGAATACTTCATCTAGTGTTTGTTGATTGTTGTTATTAATCTAATTATGACTTCACAAAATAGACTGTGCAAGTCACTTAACACATGCCCTGCTCAGCATCACTTTTAAGTTGTAGAATTCCTTCATATGGATGCTGATTTATGTATCCTGAAATGATTGGATATTGATTGTCTTAACATTTTTTTTTTTTTGTCCATGATCATTGAACCATGTTACTGTGTCTTTGGGTGCAGATCCAGGAAATGAGTTTTTGGGAGGACGTCAGACTTTTTGCGGGTGGAAGGAGCATTAGCATTACCGATTAGCCATTCTCGGCAGTCCTGGTCTTGAAAAACTGGTGGAGTGACCTAAATCAATAGGTATAACGGCCTGGACTTTGTGCCAAAGCATTGTTTTAGCCGCAGCGCGCTTTTGAGCTAGTTTTCCTGTATCACTAGGAACATTGGCTGGGCCTCTTTGGATCCACCAATGTAGCTATGTCTTATAATATATCTCTCCTTTACAGTCTGATGGTGCATCCTTCTAGGTTGTCAAGTTTTAGTAGCTACTCATGAGAAGTATTCCTTATAATGGTCATTGATTTCCAGGTGGTTTGCACTAAAAAAGTGTTGTGTAACCTGCCGCAATTAATAATGAGCTGTAGTCAACCCTTGCTTTAAAGAACCAATATGGAGGAAGGGGGTGATGTTATATCCAAAAATCTTTTACATCAGATGATCAGAAGTATCCAACCTTTTTGTGTATAATAAACTTTGTTTGTTACATGAACTTAAAAGTTCACAATTTCCATACATGATTCTTTTTTCCTTGTATTTGATGATTAATCCTGACATGTATTTCCATTATCAGTAGGTAATATATAGTAACAAGACAATAATACACATTATAACAATGTATATATTATAGCCCAGTGAGTGCACGAGATCATTTACCTCATCAGTGACGCCAAGTCCTTCCCTAAATTATTTCTCCAAATTTGTGACACCAAGTATAATAACTAGTTTTAGTGACCTTTTGCATCCATTTTTCACTTTGATTAAAAAATTGCCTCTCAACAGGGTGTGAACTTGATGGGGTTGGAGGAAACTCGACTCGGCCATCAAGCTCATCACAATATAGTACGGAACCTCTTGTTCTCAGTGATAATTTATCCTCTTTAGTTACTATTCCATGTTGTTTTAATCACAACTTATGTGTTGGAAATATTACAGCTTAATAACATACTTCACATCTTTGCATACAAATTGAGTTCAATATTTAACTGTTACACCAGTAGGCTTCATATCTTAAAAAAAGGTATGTAAAAAGGTTGACATTTTGAATGATATATTTAAACTCTTTATTATGTTTCTATTGCTGTAGTACCATTACGATTAGTCGAGTGATCAGCATATGGGTCTTATGTTTTTGATAGCATAGGTTCAAATTTTGCCATAGGCTGGCAATTGATAGTAACAGTAGTGTCCACAGATACCTGCCTGTTTCTTGTTTATCCTGTTCCACTTTAAACCATGACTGACCAATCTTTGAAGAGGTAGCATAACCTTGAAGTGCCACTAACAAACCTTTGTCCATTCTTCTGATGTGATCCTTTTTTTTTTCCCCCACCTGCCTATAGCGCCGGTAGGTTTTCTTCAGGGGCCTGGCGGTCGGCCCAGGCCTGTCATGATGCAGGCAATTTTTTTTATAGTGGCGCCATTTAGTATTGGCTCATGCTGCCGCCCGGAACTCATTCTTGATTCACTTGGATGGTTTAGCAGGGCTTAGGTATGACTAACATTGCAGAAACAGGGAATTTTTAGATTTTAGTGTGGCAAACACATTGACAAATGTTTTAGTATGGACTGATCATCAAAGATATATATGGTAAATGAGTGCTTGTAGATCTTGACATTATATCTGTCAAGAGTCTCCAGTTGTATCCTCTCCCCCATCTCCTGAAAATATTACTCTTATCAGTCAATCTAAGTGAAGCCTTCCATCGAAGCTGGTGCAGACATAATGTCAATTCATAGATTCACTGTCAGTATATAACTTAAAAAAGTGCAATTAGATTCACATCTTTTATTAGAATTTTGATTAAATATTTTCATGTATTTTCAGACATGAAAAGTGAAATTGCTGCACACAACCTGCTGTCTGCACCGGAGGCAAGGCAGCTCAAAGCCCAGGCTGTTACAACTCCTGGGCAGTTTTGCCCAGAGCCAGCAATTTTTAGGTCCAATAGGGATGGATTTTTTTCTGAGGTCAGGTTCAACATGCTGCAAGATCTAAGCCTAGTAGGAGATATGGGTTACAAGAGAGGAGGTTTGCTCTGGCCTTATATTATCAAAGTCCAAATGCTAATAGATTTCTAAGCACAGTATTTCACTTGCCTTCAGTTTCAACACTTCACTCATGACTCAGGGTATTTCAGTACATGCTAGCTGGAGCAACAGACTGACAGCCCTGCAGCAAAGAGCACAGGCTTGGTCAAAAGAAGAGAAACTTCGTGGGATTTGCCATTAGTTAGTATTACTCTTGTTACGCCAAAAAAAAAATTCCATATACTTTGCCAAATATTGCAAGTAATGCACCATTGTTAGTCTTGCCTGTTATAAATCAGATCTTGTTCAATTAACAAGCTTTGGGTGTCTGCCACTTTCCAGTTGTAATGCAAGGAATCATTTATCTTCCCTGCCAGATATCGCGTGTAATGCACCATTGTTGGTTTTGCCTATTATAAATCAGATCTTGTTCAGCTCACAAGCTTTGAATATCTGCCATTGTTTATTTCAGGTGTAATGCTTGGAAACATTTGCTCTCTTCCCTACCCAACAGTGTGCAATACTTTATTGTGGATTTTGCCTGTTATGTTTAATCTTGTTCAGGTAACAAGCTTTTGGTGTCTGCCTCAGGGCCGGCCCGACGCATAAGCGAAGTAAGCGGTGGCTTAGGGCCCCGAGGCCACAAGGGGGCCCCCAAGAGCAATAAAAAATATATTGTAAGAACATTGTCTACCTGTTTATTTACTTAGGGGGCCCCCAAATACAATTTCGCTTAGGGCCCCATGGAGGCTTGGGCCGGCCCTGGACTCTGCCTTACCTAATAATGTGCTGCAGTGACACTTGGCTTGGTTTCATAATGTGAAATACAGCATGTAATTTCATCACACTAAGTGTCTATCATCACGTGTCTGGCATCATTAATGTGGCTTCCAGGAGTAATCTTGTTTGTATTACAGCATGCAATTTTTTTCTGCTTTATAGGATATACATAATCACATAGGTATGATTTTTTTTTTTGACAAAATGTAGTGGCAGTTGATATTCTTGACTAATGCATCTTAAAACTTGTGAAAAATAATGCTTTTTTGAAAGGGGATGGACAGAGAGTGGTTAGTTTGGTTGGCTAGTACAAGGCGTTTCATATCAAATGATTTAATTACATCCAACTTTAATGTGTGATAAAAACATATATTTTATTTCATCCAACTTTAATGTGTGGTTCCTACAATAAATGCTACATGTTTACTGATGTAGCCTATGAAATACATATCACTCTCTGCCCTGTAATTTGGTGTGTCACATACTGCAGCATAACTTTCCTGCTATATTCTTACACTATGAGTTGCCTTATTTTGTCTCATTTGCTTTTATCATATGTACCTCTGCTGCATAGTTGTGCCTACTGAACTTAATATCTTCATGACCCTGACACCAAGGTCAGAGCTTGAGATCATACCGTGTCCTACATCCCATTTTCACCTCCAGGCTCGGCTGTCTCCCAGGACCACCAAGTTATTACATTCCATTTAAGGCAACTCATGTATTACCTTCTTGATGTCCTCCATCATGTATTTCAGCATGTTTTATGATGCTTTGCTCTGATATTGATCTGCCTTGCAACATTTTTATAGTTTTCATTGTATATAACGCACCATTGTTGGTTTTGCCTGTTATACATCGGGTCATGTTCAGTTAACAAGCTTTGAGTGTCTCCCATTGTTTATTTCAGTTGTAATGCTTAGAAGCTTTTGTTCTCTGCCCTGTCAAGGAGTATGCAATGCTTGCCATTATCTGGCACTTGTACAGTTAGTATGATATTTTTACTCAGCTAAGAGCATTTTGCAAAAGGTAAAGGTACGGTTAGCATACGCTGTAGCAGCACGTGGCCTCGGTGCTCATCTCTGTAACATTGGCCCTTGAGGCTGTGATGTTAGGGAACCCATTACCCTGGGACACAAGACCAGTGTGACATCCGGGTTACCACAGTTGCAAAGGCATTATAGTAATCTAGCATGTATACTTGTATAGAATGTTGTATGCTTTGCTTGTATTTAAAGCACTGGATATGTTTGCTACACACACACACACACACACACACACACACACACACATATATATATATATATATATATATATATATATATATATATATATATATATATATATATATATATATATATATATATTTATATATATAGTAAATGCTTTCACACCATATTTTTCCTAAAATAACAAATTGATATAGTGTAGATAATACCTAATAAAACATAAGAACAAATATATGTTTCAAGATCCCATTAGTAAATAATTTTACAATAATGAAAAAAATAAGTAAAGGCTGGATAGGGTGCTGTGGCAGGTACTTTAAAAATAGTAAAGCTACCCCTAAAAAATGACGTTTTTGGTGGGCTGCAATAGATGGCGCTACTTCCGCACGCCCGAGGAATTACCACATACCACTATCTCTTCGTATATAGTCTCTGGTCCCACCCCACCTGGCACCAGTCTTCACCTGACCATTGATGGGGATGTATCTCGTTTGCTCCATTTTCTTTTATTTCCATGGGTGACTTTAACATTTAGGCTCCATTTTCTTTTATTTCGATGGGTGACTTTAGCATTTAGGATTAAGGAACTGAAGCAGTCACACAATTAATGGGCTATACTGGGTATAAGTGGTTAAGGTGTTACAGAGGGTGTCAGAGGGAGGACAGGTGAACTGTTCAATAGAGGATGATTGCGGCGAGTAAGAATATGTCAAAAAATACTTGGATAAGAAGGTTAATCACACACACACACACACACACACACACACACACACACACACATAAATAAATATATATATATATATATATATATATATATATATATATATATATATATATATATATATATATATATATGACAAACACACACACACACACATAGTGTATACGATATATATGATAATGATAATGATGCTTTTATTTCGTTCATAGGAACATTCGTGGAGACAGGGAATATAGATTGAAAAGCAAATAGTACGTACATAAAAAATAATTATAATGGCAACAACAATGATAAATTGTAATAATAGCAATATTAACAGTAATAATTATAATCTTACTAGTAATTATAGTAATTGCACTACTACTACTAATGATGATATAATGATCAAATAATTAGTGTAGTAGCAGTAGTAATAATAATAATAATAATAATAATAATAATAATAATAATAATAATAAGAGAGAGAGAGAGAGAGAGAGAGAGAGAGAGAGAGAGAGAGAGAGAGAGAGAGAGAGAGAGAGAGAATAATTTACGCGCCGACAGATGCTGTCGTCAACCGCGGTCGGCACAAAGATGCGCTCCGGGGGACCGTTCTATTCTGTTGGCCGTGGGCCAGCCATATCGACTCAGCACTTTCGCGAGCAAGGCGCAGCACATCCGGCCAGCGCGAAGGTTCACTACTCACTACTACTTCATTCCTTTTTCATTTTCTGTTCTTGTTATTCCTCCATGTCTGTCTTTCTCTCTTTGTCTTCTCTTTCGTCTTGTTCTTCAGCCAGGGCGGGGTTGCCAAACTCTGTCCTCCACCGCCACCACATACAGCAGCACCACAAAACACCTCAGGGGAAGTGGATCTTCGTGTGCCTGGCAATACTCCGTTTGGTTTTGAAATGTTTTAGACAAACATCACACTTGAACTCTCTCAGATCAGAGTGTGTGACAACGTGGTTGTTCAACTCAGCCTTAGAAAAGAAACTTCTGTCACACTCAAGGCATTGATGAGGTCTTTCACCAGTGTGTGTAAGTATGTGTCTATTTAGTTCACCCTTCACACCGAACCTTCTGTTACACTCAGGGCATTCATGAGGTCTTTCACCAGTGTGTGTAAGGGTGTGTGTGTTAAGGTGACTCTTCTGAGTGAACACTTTGCCACACTCTTGGCATTTATGAGGTCTTTCACCAGTGTGTGTAAGGGTGTGTGAGTTAAGGTGACTCTTCCTACTGAACACTTTGCCCCACTCCTGCCATTCATGAGGTCTTTCACCAGTGTGTGTAAGGGTGTGTGTGTTAAGGTGACTCTTCCTACTGAACACCTTGCCACACTCTTGGCATTCATGAGTGTGTGTAAGGGTGTGTCTGTTAAGGTGACTCTTCCTACTGAACACTTTGCCACACTCTTGGCATTCATGAGGTCTTTCACCAGTGTGTGTAAGGGTGTGTCTGTTAAGGTGACTCTTCCTACTGAACACTTTGCCACACTCTTGGCATTCATGAGGTCTTTCACCAGTGTGTGTAAGGGTGTGTCTGTTAAGTTGACTCTTCCTACTGAACACTTTGCCACACTCTTGGCATTCATGAGGTCTTTCACCAGTGTGTGTAAGGGTGTGTGTGTTAAGGTTACCCTTCCTACTGAACACTTTGCCACACTCTTGGCATTCATGAGGTCTTTTACCAGTGTGTGTAAGGGTGTGTGTGTTAAGGTTACCCTTCCTACTGAACACTTTGCCACACACTAGGCATTCATGAGGTCTTTCACCAGTGTGTGTAAGGGTGTGTGTGTTAAGGTTACCCTTCCTACTGAACACTTTGCCACACACTAGGCATTCATGAGGTCTTTCACCAGTGTGTGTAAGGGTATGTCTAATCAGGTCACTCTTCTGACCAAACACTTTGCCACACTCTTGGCATTCATGAGGTCTTCCACCAGAGTATGTGGGTGTGTTTGTTGAGGTCACCCTTCCCAGGGAGTCTTTTCCCACACTCTTGGCACTCATGCTTCCCTTCAGCAGTGTGTGCAAGGATATGTCTGGTGACCTTGCTCTCGGTCTCAAATCTTCTCTCACTCAAACTCGACCGTTCCTTTATGGCTGGAGATGCTAGTTGCAAAGTGGTGGTGGTGGTGGTGGTTCTCCTGACCACCCCTGATCAGAGCATGCAAGGTGCTGTTCAAAGTTATGGCATTAATTTTTTTTCTTTGGCACAAAATATGATGAAGGAATTGCACTGTACTGTAGTGCATGGTCTAGCACTGATCCTCACAGCAGTGGCAGGCTGCTCCTGCTGGTCCTGGCCCTCAGGCTGCTGCCCGGCCCTGCAGCCTCCACTGCAACATAAGTTCGCGGCAGTGAGGACGCAGCACGGCACCCGCCTCAGACTCTCGCTGCTGCACCAGCACCAGGGGTGGCTGTTGGGACAAAGATCACAGCCTCATAGAAACATGCTTCAAACTGAATACCAAAAGCATCTACAAATTCCATAAAATGTAGCAGAGCACAACACAGTTACTGGTTTTCAACCCCAATATTGTGACAACTGCATCAAAGAAACTGAGGCAAATAGACCCAGAGCAGTGAACTAGCTGCCCCTGACAACCTGGAGGCAACCATGCAGCAGGCAGCTGAAAAGCACCTTGTGGATATGGGAAGAGGAAAACAGAGACAGAACAATGCTGCAGAACAGCCACCACAGAAAAGGGCATCAAGGAAGGGAAAGAACAGAGCAGGGAAGTGTGCAGACCGTCGCCGCTTGGAGAGAAAGAACATGATAACGTGGATCAAAAACAAAGAAAAAAAAATTGAGAAAACCTGACATGTTTAAACATGAAAGAATCAAATTGTCACCAACAATAGTAAAGGAGACAAAACTCTGGAAACAAACAACCACGGAGACAAATAAACACCTCGGAGGCCAAGTAAAGAAGAAAGCTCCCTCTTGCTCTCCGTGAAGACGCAGCAAAGGTGCCGGACAAGGGGACCAGACCCAGGCTGTCCACTGCCTGGGATGCTGTGACCTCCATGACTACTAGAAGGCCTCTGGCTCAATAAAGAGACAAAATAATGCAAGCACTTGTGCTGTACAAAGTCCACAGCAAAACAATGGATGCAACAAACACTTGCCAAAACAACAAGACATTAACAAATATTGGGGAGGGAGAGAGAGAGAGAGAGAGAGAGAGAGAGAGAGAGAGAGAGAGAGAGAGAGAGAGAGAGAGAGAGAGAGAGAGAGAGAGAGAGAGAGAGAGAGAGAGAGAGAGAGAGAGAGAGAGAGAGATTTACATAGATTTACATAGAAAATCAGACCACACAGACCCCATGGTCCAGACTTGGTGGTCTGTCCTTAAACCTAAGTGATTTTACATTAATCAGAAGACTCCAAAACGTTGCATTTCTACTCTAGTTGATATTAAGTTGAAGGAAGTGACGGTCGAGCTTATTTTTGAAGGAGTCAATCGTGTTACACTGGACCACTGATGATGGGAGCTTATTCCATTCTCGCACTACAACGTTGGTGAAGAAAAATTTGGTGCAGTCTGAATTTACTTATCTACATCTGAGTTTACGCCATTGTTCCTCGTGCGCAAAGTGTCATCGATCATAAACAATGTTGATCTGTCTACATTCGTGAAACCATTAAGTATTTTAAAACATTCGATCAGTTTTCCTCGGAGGCGACGTTTCTCAAGAGAGAACATGTTAAGGGTAGAAAGCCTTTCTTCGTAGGATTTGTTGCGCAAGGAAGGGATAATTTTCGTTGCCCGACGCTGAACACCTTCTAATTTAGCAATATCCTTTGCATGGTGGGGAGACCAAAACTGTACCGCATATTCCAAGTGGGGTCTGACTAAACTGTTGTAGAGCGGGAGTATTACATCTTTATTCTTAAATAAAAAGTTTCTTTTAATGAAGCCCAACATTCTGTTCGCTTTATTTGCTGCATCGATGCATTGCTGTGAGAATTTGAGGTTTGACGCGATTTTGACCCCCAAGTCCTTGACGCATTGAACGCTTTTGAGTTTAACGCCGCGCATTTCGTAATCAAACTTTTTATTCCTCGTTCCAACTTGAAGGACCTGGCACTTGTCTACGTTAAAGGGCATCTCCCATCTATCTATCGTATGGAGTATGCATCTCATGTGTGGGGGGGCTCCACTCACACAGCTCTTCTGGACAGAGTGGAGGCAAAGGCTCTTCGTCTCATCAGCTCTCCTCCTCATACTGATAGTCTTCTACCTCTTAAATTCCGCCGCAATGTTGCCTCTCTTTCTATCTTCTATCGATATTTCCACGCTGACTGCTCTTCTGAACTTGCTAACTGCATGCCTCCTCCTCCCATGGCCCCGCTGCACTCGACTTTCTACTCATGCTCATCCCTATACTGTCCAAACCCCTTATGCAAGAGTTAACCAGCATCTTCACTCTTTCATCCCTCACGCTGGTAAACTCTGGAACAATCTTCCTTCATCTGTATTTCCTCCTGCCTACGACTTGAACTCTTTCAAGAGGAGGGTATCAGGACACCTCTCCTCCCGAAACTGACTTATCTTTCGGCCACTTCTTTGGATTCTTTTTAGGAGCAGCGAGTAGCGGGCTTTTTTTTATTTATTAATGTTTACTTTTTTGTGCCCTTGAGCTGTCTCCTTTGCTGTAAAAAAAAAAAAAAAAAAAAAAAAATCCGACCAAGCTGAAATTTTGTGCAAATCCTCTTGGAGGCTTTGCCTGTCTTCGTCAGTGAGAACCGAGTTACCAATCTTTGTGTCGTCTGCAAATTTACTAATGCGGTTATTGAGTCCAACATCCACGTCGTTGATGTAAATAATGAAGAGCACTGGGCCAAGAACCGAGCCCTGAGGGACGCCACTAGTGACAGGCGCCCACTCTGAGTTAAATCCGTCAAGAGAGAGAGAGAGAGAGAGATGGCAACTACTTTAAACTGCCGGACGAGGCTGTTCCAGCTCACGAAGCAGCGTAACACTAGGTGGCTGACAACACAACAACACCGTACACGCTTACGGAAGGTAAAACAAGAAAAACGTAATACTAGCATACACAGTGCCTTCCTTATCACCACAGTTACACTCATAGCACTTATACTACATGCATTAACACATTCGAGGACACAAGCAACACACCCACGATAACCACAAACAAGCACTCACATACAACAGTCGTTTTCACTCACCATGGTTCAGTATTTCGAACGGCACACAAATACGATACAAAAAGCACAGACGACACACCACCCTTCTCTTGTTGCTTCTATGTGGAGACACGGGCGCTATGGTCAACCCTGGCCTTTATTGCCCTAAGTATCCTTGCCAACTTTGTAGCAAGGCGGTGAGGTGGGGGCAGAGGGCCATCCAGTGTGATTCGTGTCGTGATAGATCCGAGCATGTTGGCTGGTACCACGTCAGCTGTATCGGGTCTTTCACACCGACTTATGCTGGATTTGTTGACAATAGCGTCTCGTGGATCTGCTTTAGATGCGGCGTACCTAATTTATCATCCTCATTCTTCTCAGCTGATCCTATCCCACTTTTAAATTCCTTCGACACGCTATATCCTCATAACACAGGCAACCCTGGCACACAACACCTTCTCCTCCTGAACCCCAAGCTCTCAACACCTCTCACCTCTCATAACCCGGCTCCACTTTTCACACCAAGTCCCATCAACATCCACAGACAGGTGCGCTCCCTCCGTACGCCAGACTTGACCGATCACTCACCTCTCACTACAGTTATTAACACACACAGGTCTGCCCTATCACCATCCCCCGATCCTACCCTTTCACTTTCCCCAGTCCCTATTTCCTTTTCTTCCTCTTGTTCATCACCTCCTGCTTCACTTCCCTCCTCTACTTCTTTACCCCCTCCCGTATCTTCTGTATCTTCACCATCCTCACCTCTCCCTTCACTTCCACAACCACCACATCATAACCACACTTCCCTCCGATTATTAACAATTAATTTCCGCAGTATCAAAAACAAAATAGCCCAATTACACCATCTAATCACCACACATAACCCAGACATAATAGTAGGGACAGAGACTTGGTTGACTTCTGACGTTGACAGTAGTGAGCTTTTCCCTCCCCCCTTTAGTACGACCGTTTTTCGTAAGGACCGCCCGACAGACCTCGGCAAAGGTGGCGGTGTTATCATCGCCACCAAGCCGGGTCTTTGTGTTCAGCATAGGCCTGACCTTGACACTGACTGCGAAATCACCTGGGTCCAGTTACAAACCTTCAACTGTAAATCTCTTCTTATTGCTGCTTTTTACAGACCACCTTCTACTAATACAGACTATTTACACAACCTTCAAATTTCTCTTTCACGCATACAGGCAGACAAACACATCTGGATCACTGGTGATTTCAACCTCCCCGACATTGACTGGACTGCAATATCCCCATTTGATCCTCCCGATGCTGACGCTCCCAACCCCATTATTCCCCACACAAACAGACGCCAACTACACGGCACATTCGTTGACATCATAAATACATTTTCACTTTCACAAACAGTAGGTACTCCAGCCAACACGAACACATACTGTAACACGCCCCGCTGGCCACGGTGGCCCTTTGACCACAGCACACACACTTGACCTTTTTCTCACCAACAACATTCTTAACATAACAAACACTCAGGTTGTTCCAGAACTTAATGACCATGACATAGTCATCATTGACGCTGACCTCCGACCGATCAGACATAAGCAGAGACCCAGACAGATTTTCCTTTATTCAAGGGCTGACTTAGACATGATCAAACAAGACCTAACTGCCTTCAGCACCGACTTTTTTGCGACTGACCCAAACACAAGACTTCCTTCCATCAACTGGAACAACCTGAAACACACCATACACGCCTCAATGAACAGACACATACCACAAAAAACACTTTCTAGCAGGTACACACTCCCTTGGTTTTCCAGGGATCTACGCAGACAACATCGCAAGAAACAAAGACTCTACAGACGCGCGCAGACATACAACACAACATAATTAGACCGCCTACAAAAAACACCAAAAGACATTTGCCAAAAACATAAAAGTAGCGGAATGCAAACACATAGCAACTTACCTCGCAGACAACGTAAGAAATAACAAAAGAAACTTTTTCAAATTCTTTAAGACGCGCAAACATGACACAAACACGATTAACACTTAAAGACAACATTAACACATTAGTGCACCAGCCCACAACACAAAGCACAAATACTCAACACACAGTTCCAATCGGTATACACACAAGAACACAATTGACACCAAACATGCCACACAGCCCCTTCCCCCCCATAGCCCCCCTTGACATCACGACTAACGGAAAACAGAAATGAATGGAAGGACTCGACACAACTAAATCCACTGGCCCCGACAACATTCCCGCCTTAGTGTTCTTCGAAATACTATCCGTTATTGTTTTAGTGTTCAATTTTCTTTCACCATATCAGTAGCAATGGAGATCATCAAGACCAACAAGGGTGGGCAAAAACTGTGCCTTCATGGATATATGTATGTGAAGAAGATATCGAAGAATGAATGGATACGATGGCAGTGCTGTCAACAATCAAGCCTAAAATGCAAAGGAGCCTTGACTACGGATGTAAATGTTAGTTTCTAAGATTATACTTTCCTTAACAGTTTTGATCATAAACTTTTGGGTTTTTTTAACCATTAACTAACAGTTGCTGATTTCTTTGTTTTCAGTTGCAGAATTCGCGCTCCTTTGTTGATCACAACCATGAAGCAAACGAAGCCTTAGTTTCTGTCACAAAACAAAGAATCACCCTAAAACAGCAGGCGAGAGAAACTAAATGTCGACCAAACCAGCTGCTTGCTCAGGGGCTGGAGTCTGCAAGTGACGAAGTTCGTGCCAACACTGGTCAGCTGGCGTGATCTTCGTCGGCAGAGGCGAGGCGTACTACCTAAAGAACCTGCAAATGTACGTGAACTAAATATTACAGATGCCTGGAAACGTACGTCTGGTGAACAGTCAAGACGATTTTTGTTGTATGACAGTAGTTCGGATGCCTGTAACAGAATGGTTGTATATGCTACTGATGAGTGCTTACGATTAATGTGCCGGGCCCGTACGTGGTTTATGGACGGGAATTATGCTATGGCTCCAGAAATTTTCAAGCAACTTTATGTTATTAGAGTACCATTAGGTGAAACAGCAGTTTCCTGCGTGTATGCATTCTTATCTGGAAAGTCACAGAGTGTATATGAAGAAATGCTTCAAAGCATTGTAGATGGCTGTGAAAGGCTAGGATTCACACCAGATCCCACAGAAATTGTACTAGATTTTGAAAAAGCCGCCATGCAGGCTGTCAGTAGCATTTTAGGTTCTCATGTATCCACTAAAGGATGTTTCTTCCACTTGACACAAAGCACATGGCGTAAGATACAGGAATTAGGTCTTGTGAATCGCTACCGTGAATATGATGATTGTAGGCTGTTTTGTGGAATGATGGATGGTTTAGCATTTCTTCCAATAGAAAAGATCCAAGAAGGTATGGCGTTATTGAAGGACAACACTCCTGAGGAATTTGAAGACCTTTCATACTTTGACAGGACATATGTTACAGGTACATCCCGCCATGTACGACTTCCTCAAAACAATGAAAATCCAGAATCACTGCAATGCAATGTTCGACGACTTCCACCCTCTTTTCCGCCAGATATATGGAATGTACACAACAACACATTAAATGATGCACCTCGAACAAATAATATGAGTGAAACTTGGAATTCATCGTTCAAGCAGCTTGTTGGTCATTCCCACCCATCTTTTTACACTATTATTGATAACATTAGGAAGGATGAAGCCATAGTCAAAACCATGATACTACAAGATGACCGAGGCGAGCCTCCAAAAAAGAGAAGAACGAGAAACTATGCTCGTATTCAGAAGCGCTTGAAGGCATTATGTGAAGACATCGTTGCCGGTAGAAAATACACAGATGAGTTCCTTCGTGCTGTTGGTCAATGTATCCGCTTTTAAACTCAGCACTTCACTGATTAGAATAATTCATTCATGTATGATAGTTATACCATAGTTATGTGCCTTTTCCTTTTTAAAGTTTTTAATGTCTAAATATACGGTTTAACTCTTCGGTGAGTTTTTGTCCTTCTTACACATTTTTCGGTGAGTTTTTGTCCGGTGAGTTTTTATCCGGTGAGTTTTTGTCCGGTGAGTTTTTGTCCTACCCCCACTATAACCAATGTAGACACGGTCTTCATTGAAATTAAAACCAACGAGGGAAGAAAATATTTTGGATTTGTTGTTAACTAATAGAGAGGACATAATAAGCAACATTGAGGTTGGGGATTCATTAGGTAACAGTGATCATAAGGAAATTAGATTTAATATTAAATGGGAGGATAGAGTAAGCAGTAACAACACATTAATACCTGACTTCAGGAAGGCAGACTATGAGGGGTTAAGAAAACAGCTGCAGAAGCTTAGGGGAGTGAGATCAGAAGTAGGTCAGGACCCAGAGCAGGAAGGGGCGGTAATCTCTGGTGAGGTCACTAGTCAGGTCAGTAGCTTGGAGGGTGAGTACAATAGTCTGGTCAGGGAGATTAAATTAGGACAGAAACAGTTTATACCTCACAGGGAAGTCAGGTCAACAGGTAATTACCCGCGATGGATGACAGACAGGCCAAAAACTGAAATAGGAAGGAAAAGAGGACTATATGTTAGAATTAAAAGGGGGGAAACTCACCTAAGGGATAGTTACAACAATTTAGCTAGAGCAGTAAAGAAAAACACACGTATGGCAAAACGTAATTTGAGATTAGAATTGCCAGGGAAGCAAAGACCAATCCAAAGGGCTTCTTTCAGCTTTATAAGACCAAGGTTAGGGATAAGATAGGGCCATTAAGTCAGGAGAATCACTGATTGATAGAGATGAGGAAATGAGCGAGGCGTTAAATAGATATTTCTTAACTGTATTTACCAAAGAAAGATTAGATGATATACCTCAGGGAGAACAGATCTACATAGGAGAAGAGGTAGAAGAATCAACCGACATCAACATAGGTAGGGAGCTCGTGATTAGACAGATAGATAGACTTAAAGTCACTAAGGCGCCAGGGCCAGATGAACTTTTCCCCAGGGTAATAAAGGAATGCGAAACTGAAATAAGTGGGCAGTTAACAGAAGTATTTAGGAAGTCACTAGACATAGGGGTGGTGCCTGTTTCATGGAGGCAGGCACACGTTATTCCAATATTTAAGAAGGGAGACAAATCTTCTATGGAGAACTATAGGCCGATTAGTTTGACGTCAGTTATAGGTAAAATGATTGAGTCAATAATAGCTGATAGTAGTAGGGACCATATAGACAGACATAATTTAATTCACGACTCACAGCATGGGTTTACTAAAGGAAAGTCGTGCCTCACTAATCTTTTATCCTTTTACAATAGAGTATACGAGGCAGCTGACAATGATGAGAGTTATGATGTGGTTTATCTTGATTTTAGTAAGGCCTTCGATAAGGTACCTAACCAGAGACTGTTAAATAAAGTCAGGGCTCATGGGATAAGAGGGAAGGTATTTGATTGGATTAAGGCGTGGATTAGCGACAGGAAACAGAGGGTTACCATTAACGGTAAAAAATCCGAATGGGGTAATGTTACCAGTGGGGTTCCTCAAGGTTCAGTTTTAGGCCCTTCTATTCATTATCTACATCAATGACATAGACAACGGGATAACTAGTGACATTGGTAAATTTGCAGATGACACCAAAATAGGACACACTATTAGGACAGGGGAGGATGCTAGAGCACTGCAGGAGGATCTCAACAAACTGTCAGCTTGGGCAGAGAAATGGCAGATGAATTTTAACATCATCAAGTGTAGCGTACTTAGTGTAGGAACACGCAACCCATTACACGGGTATAGTTTAGACTCCACAGCGATAGGCAGGTCTGAGTGTGAAAGGGATTTGGGGGTGTTAGTGAACTCTGACCTAAAACTAAGGAAGCAATGTATTAGTGCAAGGAATAGGGCTAACAGGGTATTAGGCTTTATTAACAGGACGGTAACCAACAGGAGTGCAGAGGTCATCCTCAGACTCTATTTAG